>NW_025109384.1:0-5202 GCF_011392965.1 Frieseomelitta varia
TTTTTTTATTCTTTTTTCCCGCCCTCCACGTGAAAGATCGAAATGTCGCGCTGCAATTTCTCACTGTAATCCCAAGTCTTGTCGATTCTAATCGATCCCGTGGGTTAGAGTTTCGAGTAAGCGACTTGAACGCGAACGTGAGATTCGGCGCGGCGGCTCGCAAACCGTGAGATTCATTGGACACGCTCGATAAGAGTTTGATATCGATCGTCGGGTGAATGAAACCAACCCCCGACACCGTTGCACGTCTCGCCAATTTTCCGATACTAATTAACGGGATTAAATCAAACTCTGAGCAAAATCCACGATAAAATAAAGATTTTATGGAAAGTGATGGATCGAAGATGAAGAGAGAGAGAGAGAGAGAGAGAGAGAAAGAGAGAGAGAGGGCGCGCACGAGAGAGAAAGAGAGAAGCCAAGGGAATAGCGAAAGCTATAAGGATAAGGGTGGTAGTAGGTGGTGGTGGTGGTTGTAACCGAAGAGCTAGAGGTGGAGGTGGTGGTGGTGGTGGTGGTGGCGGCGGCGGCGGAGGTGGCGGCGGCGGTGGTGGTGGTGGTAGAGATCAGAGGTGGTGGTGGTAGCGATGGCGGGGTGTCGGCGTAGGGGTTGAGAGAGAGGAGTATGGTGGGAGCGGTGGTGATGGCAATAGGTAGAGGGTAAGGATACGACACGGTAGAGCGACATAATCATGGCGGGGAGGTTGAGCAAAGAGAGGGTAGGTCTGGGTTAAAAGAGAAGGAAAGAGCGAGCGATGGAAAGAGAGGAGGACAAGGAGGGGCGCGAGCGTTTGATCCCTGGTGCGTAGGAGAAGTTTCCTATGGCGTCCGGAACGGTCCTTTGACGAGCAGCGAGGTGGCGCCAATGTATCGAAGGCTTGAAAGCATCGATGCGTGTGGAACCAGGGCTTTTCCACCCAGGAGAAAAGTTTAGTCTGTGATGCGACGCGGTTGCGGTTACAAGTTACAGAGGAACACGCGCGTTTTTCGCGCGAAAGCGAAAGCGAAAGCCGAACGCGGTGCGTTTCGGCGTTTCCCCCAACGTTCGATCGGTGCGTTGGTATTCGTCGCGTGGTGTCCACGTTCGTAGTCTACCGGCGATTTACGGTTTATGACTTACGGTTTAGGTTTTACGGCTCACGGCTCACGGCTCACGGCTCACGGCTTACGGCTTATGGCTTACGGCTTCCAGCTTACGACTTACGGCTTTACGAATTGATCCAGCTTTCCTTTATTCGTCTCGACCGCGGAGGAACTCGATTCGATTCGATTCGTTTCGTTTTTCCAATATTCTTATATTGTATCGTCTCGCGCGTTTCTTTTCTTTCTTCTTTTTTTTTTCTTTTTAATGACCGTTCGTCCGATCATAGCTGGGAATGTGAAAGAACTAGCCAACGTTCGAAGGACGGGAAAGAACAGGGAAGAAAGTCTGCGTTAGAAGGTTTGCGATTTTTCCTCGAGTACGGCGATCAACAGCGGGTAATGTGAGTGCGAAACAACTCGCGGCAGATAATTCGGAAAAGCGATAAACGTGTACGACGTGTCGCGTGGCGATCGTTAATGTTCTATCTTTCGATCTGTACTCTTCAAATACGTAAATCGCGTAACAGGTGGCTAAGTCGCGAGTTACACGATTGCACATTGGCTGGAACTTTTTATTCTCGGCCAAGCAAGATAATCGTCACGGAAACGAAAGCCTAATAGGGATCATCGAGATAAATCGTTGATAACTTAATCTTGCTTTTAACCATTTTTACTTCAACCTGTTACATTTACTGTTTTAAAGCGCCTTTTATTCTAATTCACCCTCTTCTTTCGGTGGCGTTATCCTTCTTGTTTTCTTTCTTCAATTTTCTATTTGCTTTGAAATTAAATTCTCGTTAAATTCGTATGGAAATCGAGAGATTTGAGGTTGGTAAGGAAAACATTTTTAAAAGTTGCAAACCACGCGCGTCCACGAAATGTTTGACAAATCCTCGAATAAAAGGTTGACGTTTAAGTAATGCCGCACGGTCGATATTGTAATTCTTTACGTTGTTCGTGCAAGCGACGCGAAGTGCTACGTAGCCGAGGAAGCGGTGCTACTACGTATTTGAACGGAGCAAAGAACGTAGCTCGTCCATATTAACGAACGAAATTTCGAGCTTTTAATTGCCCGACAGCGGCGAATGACGGTGTTTTTGCATATTCTCGTAAAATTTATAGTCCGCGTGTAGTACAACGACTAGGAACCTGTTGCTTGGATATTCTTCGGCATTGACCGAGCCACATCACGGCCAGCAACTCTTACTTACCTTTGTCGTGCGCGTGCGTTTCGATCGATCGCCTCTCGCTCGTAATTTCCTTCCGTGCCGGAAGGACGGAAGCGTTTCTCCTGCAATTATTCACGACGAAAGCAGATCATTTAGAGAGGTAGAAGAAAAGCGATAATCCGCGATACGAGCGGTTTCGTTCGTTTTACCGGAAACGAGATCGTCGTTATTACCATGATTACCGTCTCTCGTGCGTTGGAACAAGAATGGATTAAGCGTCGCTCGCTATTGTCGCTTGCAATATCGTACAGAGCTTGCACACAGGGCCAGAGCAAAATGACGAAAAGAAAGAAGAGAAAAATACACGGCACGGAATAAGGACGCGTAGGACGAAGGGGACCGTACAAGATTGAAATTATATACTCGAGTGAGAAAGACACATTTCCAATACGATTTCATGGTACGAGATATAAGTATGGTTTAACCGCGTCTGGATAGAAGGGTATTCCATGCCCAGCGAGATGCGCGCGCCGTATCTATCGACCTTCGCGGACGTCGTTGCCACGTGCGCGACCTAATATATCTCTGATTGGGTTCGGTATTTGTCGTTCGTTTCTCGAATATCGATAACGCCCGGAGGACTCGCTCGAATGTCCCTGGAATAGCGAATAACGAATCGATAACACGTGACTAATTTCGCGGACGCGTCGCGTAATGGCAACGTCGTGGCAGGCAATCACGATTATGGGGGGCGATAGCGTTGATTGCTAGTAGACACGATACGTAATAAGAGTAACGCGATGGAGACGACGATGGTGGTGGTGGTGGTGGTGGCGGCGGCGGCGGCGGCGGCGGTTGTGGCTGTGGCTGTGGTGGCGGCAGTGACGTCGGCGATGGCGTGAACAGTGGCAACGGTACCGGCGAATGTAGCTAAGATCGATCGTACCCCCTTCTTTCGACCGTCCGTTCTACCGACCAACGGACTGACCAACCGACGAGGATAATCGAACGTATTCCCCAGATTTTTTTTTCCAGCGTATATATATTCGCGAGGTTCGACCACCGTTGTTTTTACCCTGTAATGCAATTGGCTCGCGTATTCTTTGGTTGAATCGTATCCTCTTGGATGCCCGTGAAGGAAAAAAAGGAAAAAAAGACCTGAAGTGAAAAAAATCTGTTTCGGCAGGGAAGATGCCCCAAGAGTGAAACGAATATCTCTCGTATGCAGTGAAGTTGTTGCAAGACTCTGTCTGCGATATTAAAAAATTAGAGCCTCCCTTGTAGTTTTGTGGAAAATATTAATGAACAAAATGAACCCTCATTTTAGCCCTCGGATATATTATTTATCGAGTAAAGGAACGTATAGTAGGTAGGATGGGAATATTATAGCCTCCCTCTTTCGAGCATTGTCTGTCGTACATTCGAAAATTCCGTTCTTCTGCATAAAATTTATTTATAATCGTAGAGCTAAAGAAACGACTTCATGACTGCAGGTTAACCAAAACACAATTGAATAAGTCTTAAATACATTCAGGACGATTAGCGTTTGGCTCGTCTTTATTTACTTTAGAAGAGCAAGAATTAGTTTGGTCAACATTGGCTTATCGAGTTTGCTGCAGCTCTGTAAACTTTCGAGATGAAATTTAGAAAGCATGCACGAAAAGGAGTACAGAATCTAATCAAACACTTTGTTTTTTACGAATGCTAAGCATATTCCGAGGTCCTTCTTACAACAAACAGTACAATTCCCGCGGCGTAGGTACACATACTTTACATAGCAGCAGCCATTCCCTCTGAAACGTTGTCGCACGAGAGAGCACGTTCACGCACGAGCGTGAAACGTGTCCTGAAATGGCGTCGCGTAACGATACGAGTTGTTTCGTACGACGAAAATATTCACGACTTTGAGCCGCAAGTGTTCTTACCCGCTTGTCGAATGTGATATTTTATAAACGTGCATATCGATATCATTGAAACCACTTTAATTAAGTATTATCGTACATGCGTTTGTGCGTAGACGAAATTTATACACGAGATATCGGGGATCGGATCGGATCGAATCGAGTCGGATTTTGTGGTTCGAGAGGAGAAAGAATTCGCTTGGAGAAGCAAAAAGAAAGAAGAAAGAGATTGCAAATCACAGAGGCAGGTAGAGATTGCACACACACACACACACACACACACACACACGTGTAAATAGGAAGGATACGAGGTTCGTTTCTTTCGTTTCCTTTCGTTGGAAATAGATAATAAACTCGATAAACCGGGAATGTGAACTAGCGTTCTCGCGCTTAATCGTGGTTAAAGACTCTCTCTCGGAACGATAAAAATCATGTGGGCTGCAGTCACGAGGTCTTTGGAAATACTGGTTGCCTTCTTCGAATATTACACCACCAGGTAAGAAATGTGTGTTAAACCGTGAGTAAAACGTGTAAATTAGGAATAAAACTTCACGTGATAGCGTGTCCCCCCGAAAACGACTTGCGAACATAAAGCGTTACCGAGTTAAAACTTTAAATATGAACGATGACTCACGATGTGGGAACATTCTCTCTTTCTTTCTCTCTTTTTCTCTCTTTCTCTCTCTCTCTCTCACTCTCTCTCTGTAACTCACTAACTCTTATCTTATTTTCTTCGATTGACTAGCCTCTCTTCTGGAATTTCTTCTTCTCCGAATTTATTACTATTGCGTGTGACACGAGTCGCATTTGAAATTGCAATGCCGAGGGGAAAAAGCGTTGCGGCGGAAAAGTTTCAAGAGTCCATCGAACCAAAACGAATTCCCTGCGATCGTTTGTTACGTCGTTGTTTCTTCGAATTCGTGATTCCAAGACTCACCGATTCCTGTTTTGATTTCGTTTGTTTCATGCTTTCATCCTTTCGGGGGTTACTATTGGAATCCAGAGCGCAATTGGAGTAAGTATACCACGAGTTGGTAAACTATAGCAAAAAA
>NW_025109385.1:0-5263 GCF_011392965.1 Frieseomelitta varia
AAAAAAAAAAAAAGAAAACAATATTACAGACAATGCGACGCTGAAACGACGCTGTACTATTGTTTGGCATGTTGAGCGAAGTTAATTCTCGTTTCGTTCTACTCTACCCACGTTTGAGATTGAAGTTAACTTTGTTCCGTTCGATAATTGATCGTTTGATTGCTTTCCACGATGCGTATGTGTAACATCGATCGTAGGAACGTAGAGCAGAGATAAAAACTGGAGATCGAATGCAAGCAGTGAGACAAACTTAGGACATAGTATCTATGGCTAGCCTATGGCGAACAGTTCTAACATGATCAGAGCGTTTTCTTTTTTTTTTTTTTTTGGTGCCTTGGAACAAACGTCAATGTGCAAGAAAAGTGCAAGAAAACACGATGCTAGAAACAAGCTGTTCAAAGATAAAGGGCCGAAGCGAACGGTTTTCCTGAGTGTCGGAAACAGACATTCACGTATGTGGTATCAAGTAATTTTCGAATAACGAAAGCTTGTGGATTCTGTTCTTTTCGAGATTTAAAGTAACAACACGAAAACGAGACGAGCCAATCTAATTTCTTCTGCTCTCGAATAAATTAAATCTAAAGAATTATTGCGACAGATTCGAACAACTTCAAACTCTCCGCGATACATTTCCGCGATACGTGCCGCGGTCGCAACTCTAGAATTCAATTCCAGAGTTTGGCGAAAGAAAGAAATTAGGATATTATATTGGACACACGTGAATCTCTTCCTCCTGGTGGCGGAGCGCCGCGTTCTCAGGACAGAAAAACCGCGTGCTTCTTGCGTTTCCTCCGGAATCTTGGCTGGGGGAGTTTCACGGCCGCCGGGCCATCTAAAGCGATTTTCAGACGTTCGCACGAGGAAATTCGGGCGTGGAAACCGGGCCGCCGGGAATCGGAATCCCACGCGCAAGAAAGACAACGCTATCGATCTTGTCAAAGTTTCCAATTCTCATGAACGATGGGTGGCTTATGGTGGTGATGTCGTGAATAGACGAGGAGAAATTTACAAGCCTTACCACCACCATTGCCAGCATCTGAGTTGTCTAGCGCTTGGATCTCCATTTTGTGCTGCAGCTTCGTTGTAGCGGTTGAAGTAGTAGTAGGCGTTCCTGCACAATAAACACCACATATTCGCGTCCATCAAGTAGTAAGCATATATATATTTCTACGAACTTGGGTGGTTAGAAGTGTTAGAGAAACGTGGTGATTTCGGCCAGTCGCGGTTACGTTAGAATCGTTCTTAGTTGGGTTAGTGACACAGTGACAAAAGTAACATCTTTCGATTTCCGACTCTCTTTTCATTTCTAATTGAAAAAAAAAAACGTTTCGTTAGGAGAAAAAAACACAGCGGCAAGCAACGATCAGATGAATCAGATTCAGGCTCGTGAAAGTGTTCGAACACCTTTTGTGAGTATGTATATATAAGAAAACATTTTGAAACATTTTGAAACATTTTGAAACTTCAAAGACAATACAAGGTAGTTTACAAAGGCGACACATTGTTTCACGATCAAGATGGATTTTTGGATTACAAATATATTGCAATAAAAACGGATTACAAATATATTGGATTACAAATATATTGCAATAAAAATGGATTACAAATATATTGGATTACAAATATATTGCAATAAAAAATGTGTTGCAATAAAAATGGATTACAAATATATTGGATTACAAATATATTGCAATAAAAGTGGATTACAAATATATTGCAATAAAAAATGTATTGCACTGAAAAATGTCAAAATGTTTCACATTACACGCACAACATGGATGAAGTTTTGTTTTTTTTTTTTTTTTTTTTACAACGAATGATCAAACACATTCGGTATAGAAATTTCGTTAGTATAGAATATAAGTTTCTTTCTAGAGTTTCAAGCTTTATACTACGATTTATTTCGATGTTTTCGTTTCGAGGAATATCTGCGAATATCTGTGTTCAAAGAGGGAAAGAGGCGAGATTGAGAAATGAAAGAAGAAAACGTAGAAAACGAAAGTTAAGGAAAAGAAAACAGATTAGATTGGCTAAAAGAGTAAATTTCCTAATGTGTACATGTTGTTCTACGGATTTTTTACCCTTAGTTTTTACGTAAAATACGCCACGTATATATGATTATTTAGTTGCTTGCATCGTTCGGTATGATAAAAATTATCACAAACGTTGGATCGTTAGTAACAAACAAAATAAGAGACTGAAAGACTAAATAAACATAGGGGAAAACTTACGATCACGTTTAATATGCGCATACATTCGAGGATTATTCGTCTAATTATACATATTCATACCGCACTCTGTAAACACAGTAAACGATAACGTAGAAACGAACAAAGAAAATTGTTACTGAAAATGGTTATTCAGTTTATTCTGAGATGCTTGGACGTGTCGCAAGCATCTCTTCTCTTAAATATATTCTAAATTATTACGTTAACAGACGGTTTCTTGCGGTTGGTAATTTTCTTTCTCTCGTTTGTCGCGTTCTCTTTCTTAAAAACATGCTACGGTAATGTTGCAGCGGATCGAAACAGAAGATAAATATATGTGTTTCCACGGAATATTCCTTCGGCCAGATAATTAATGTCTTGCGGTTTGGCGCAACGTTAAACGAGCACTGCATTATACCACATAATACCCGGGGAACTTCAGGAGTCCTTTAATTTTATTATGCTAGTTTCGTGACAAGTGAGAGAGATAATCACGCGAAGGAACTAAGTTTTCAGCACGAGTTGCCCGATGAGAAATGCGAAAAGTCAAAGTTCCTCGCAACCATTACATTTGGAAAAATGAATCTCGTAATTACGCGGCGTTGTTAATGGAAACGAAAATGATGTAACACCGTTGGCTTAACTTTTTATAATACATTTACGTAACGTGACGTTTTTACGTTAATAATCCATCGAGACACGGAGGAGGAGATGCAATATATTTTAATTTAGAAGATGATTGCAAAGACTTGTAACAGGAGCATTGAAACGAAAAGATTTCGTTGAAAGATATTTTCCTTAAAAAGGAAGGTTGTTATCGGAACAACGTCGAGTTATTGCTTAGATTGTTAATAAGTTTTTAAAACCTTTCTATTTTCTACGCTAGTTTTCTAAGACAGATGCGACTCACTACTGATAAATTTCTTGACTTAATAAGCTTGCAAAATGATTTTATCGGTAACTCGATGGATCGGAAGACGAAAGTACAGAAAGTACGTAGTAAAAAGGAAATAAAATATTTGCAGACTGTGACGAGGAGAAAAAGTGCGAGAAGGTGATATTCTGGTGTGTCCGAGGACGAGAATTTTTTTATTAACAGCTGGTCGATACTTGACCCACTGTGTCAATCATGAATATTCTTAAACAGAAATTACAACGTCCTACATCTCTGAACACTAAATACACGTTCATTTGCATCGGAGCTCCAACTGAGTTTTGCAACTCGAAACAAACGATTCGATACAACGGGAAACTCGTCGAAAAATTTAATCAACAACGTTCTCGCTCCCTCCATCCATCTCCTAGCTGCCAGCCGAATCAAACGACCGGGGTCAGTTATTAGTCGGGTAGAAATTTGCGCGTCGTCACTTTGTGCCACTGTAGCCCGCCGTGGCCAGTGGTACGTATCAATAATAAGTCGGCCGGGGCGAGATCCACCGAGGCGGATCGCGATGCTCGTCACGTGCGCGGCAGTCGAATAGACGGGGCGCAAATTGGCAAACACGTGGGACGAACGAAGGGGCTAACGAAGAATCCACTCTCGTGTGAAAGCGAGTCGCAACGGTTCTAGGACGCGGACGGGGTCGTGTGTCACGAAGGAGGACAAATTCTCCCGGAGAATTCCTTCTTTCCTTCTTTCTTCCTCTCGCTGGGATCTTTCGGAAGGGAAGCTCGGGAGACAGGTCGCGGTGTTGGAGAGGAAGGGAGAAAGGAAGATTTAACCCGGCGAAGCGAGAGAAAATTGGACGATAATAGGCGGGGCGTGCTGCTTGCGAGTACAAGCAATTTAACCTGTGTGTAATTTAGTCCTTTCCTTCTCCGTCTACGCGGCGTGGCCACGGCTGCAACCGGACGAACTGAAAACCCTTCTTCGGCCGAGATGATAACGAGGCAAGAGGAAGGACGTGGCTACAAGTTTCACCGCAAAATACCCCGGCCGTCTGTGAGTAAACGTGATGCACACGCCAAGACTGTCAACGCCCACTACTTGACCCATCGGCGCTCAGGGCTGGCCCTCTTAGGACTTTGCCCTTTGAACCCGGCTGCCGGGTAGCTGGAATGTCATCTTGTCGGGATCAGACGTTGCCAGGATAATAGGAGGGACACGTATAATAAGCTGAAACGCTGTACGCTTGATTAAGATGATTTCGGCCAACGTCGGCTCGCGGTTGCGGTCCAGAATGGTGATTAAGGCCACCGAGGTTCTGGGTTTTGCTCACGTCGGGGGAGCATCGCGATAGATTCCAAACCAAACGGTCCTATCTTTTTTTCCTTTTTTTTTTTTTTTTTGCCTGTACGAGTCACGCGCATTTCTTGTGTTTATTACCGTGGCAAAAACGGATCGTCTTAACCCCTTGCGCTGGTTCGCGGACCATAACGAGTGACCGAACCGTATATACAATAATTCGTCGCTTTCTTTTTCTCTCGAACTTGTCTAGTGTGATGTCCCTGGATAGAAATTATTAGGAAGCAATAAACTTAATTATTTGTTTAGCCTTTGCTTGAGTTACATTTAAATATATCTAAAACTGAGAATATATTGCAATTTAGGATAAAAAATTCTCGACGTGGTTAACCCCCTTGCGCTGGCAACTGGTTTGCGGACCGTAACGAGTGACCGAACCGTATACAATAATTCGTCGCTTTCTTTTTTTCTCAAACTTGTCAGTGTGATGTCACTGGATAGAAATTATTAGGAAGCAATAAACTTAATTATTTGTTTGGCCTTTGCTTGAGTTACATTTAAATATATCTAAAACTGAGAAAATATTGCAATTTGGGATAAAAAATTCTCGACGTGGTTAACCCCTTGCGCTGGCAACTGGTTTGCGGATCGTAACGAGTGACCGAACCGTATACAATAATTCGTCGCTTTCTTTTTTTCTCAAACTTGTCAGTGTGATGTCACTGGATAGAAATTATTAGGAAGCAATAAACTTAATTATTTGTTTGGCCTTTGCTTGAGTTACATTTAAATATATCTAAAACTGAGAAAATATTGCAATTTGGGATAAAAAATTCTCGACGTGGTTAACCCCTTGCGCTGGCAACTGGTT
>NW_025109386.1:0-5298 GCF_011392965.1 Frieseomelitta varia
TCGCCGTGGCGCTGTAAATATCGTGCAGTTTAAAAATAATGAGCATAAAGTTGCGAAGCAAAAAAAAAAAAAAAAAAAAAAAAAAAATAAAAAATGAATACGATCTGCAAAACGGTGAAACGTGGACCGTAAAAGACTTTGTCAAGTTTTGATGGCGAAGAGTTATTGAAAATATATCATTTCAAAGAGGATCGATTACGATTGGATCTCTGGCTAGTTCGTATTTTTACGAACACGAAGCAAGGAAATGGATTTGCCGTTGAAATGAGAGATTCAACAAGAACGTATGTACTTACCATATATTTCCGCAGTGCGGTTGAGTATATAGAGAATATAGAGTGTAACATGGCGTCTGCTTCACCCTCTCGGCGCTAAAGCCCGTGACAACGACCACCGTCCGCTACACGCGCGCTCGTCGATATTTCCCATTTTTATTATTAATCTAGAGCCCTCGCTCGCTCGCCTTTTCTTAACAGAAAACGTACTTACACGCGTCCATATTTAACGTCGTTCTCCAGCCACGCGGGAGATACACTTCACCCTTTCTCTCCCTTTTCCCTTCCCCATCGGTCGTTTTATCTTTGAGAACTAATTGTTACTGAACGTGCGGTTGAACTTCTCCACGCAAGAGAGAGAGAGAGAGAGAGAGAGAGAGAGAGAGAGAGAGAGAGAGAGAAGGGAGACCCTCTGAAAGTGTTGTCAAGCTGAAACAGCTTTTTCCCCCCACGGCTTTTTAAAAGCATCCAGTCGTGGATGACGCATCAGGTAGCACAACACGTTACTTCTCCCTTGTTCTCTCTCTCTCTCTCTCTCTCTCTTTCTCTCTCTTTACCGCGCAGGCCATCCGTCCACCGAGCGTGTGCACGGTAAAAAACCGAGTATCGAATGCTACCGCATGAATAAGTCCCTTTGAAGTTTCCGCCACCCACCCGAAGCTCTGCTCCGAAAAATCTCGCAACCCCTTTAAACTGACGCGTGCTTTCTCTCTCTCTCTCTTTCACTCTCTCTTCCTACGAGCCTTTAAGTCGAATTCACAACACAGGTGTTCCAACACAGTGTTGTCGTCCTTCCGTACGACGTTCTTTGAACGACTGAAACAGGAAGAGAGAAGCGGCGAAAGGATGAAAGAGAGGCCTACCTACCGCGTACGTGGGATATCCGCGTGTCTCGAAAGTGTCGCGTGGGTGCACGACGTTGGAAATACCGCTCGTAGGAATTAGGGGATATTTCAAAATGAATATGAAGTGATAAAAGAAGAAGTATTTGAGTTTTTTTTTTTTTTTTATCAAACAAGAACGTCAGAAAAGATTACGTCGTTTGCTTTTCTGATGTTCTTGTTTAACCCCTTGCGCTGGAATGATTGCCTGGAATCATTGTATCTTATTTTTTAAAATTAAAAAAAAATTTTTTTTAATAATTATATATATATTATTTATAAATTTTAATTTTAAATCATTTTTAAATACTAAATTATAAAATTTTTTCAATAATAAATTATTCTTAAAATTATGATTTTAATATTAATTATTGCAAAAATTTTATAATTTATTATTTATATTTGAAAATTTAAATATATATATATATTTATAAATTTTAATTTTTAAATATAAATAATAAATTATAAAATTTTTCCAATAATAAATTATTCTTAAAATTATGATTTTAATATTAATTAATTATTGAAAAAATTTTATAATTTATTATTTATATTTGAAAATTTAAATATATATATATATATTTATAAATTTTAATTTTTAAATATAAATAATAAATTATAAAATTTTTTCAATAATAAATTATTTTTAAAATTATGATTTTAATATTAATTAATTATTGAAAAAATTTTATAATTTACTATTTATATTTAAAAATTTAAATTTATATATATATAATTATTAAAAAAAATTTTTTTTAATTTTAGAAAATAAAATGTAATGATTAAATTAGTTTTAATGCCACAGCAAACGTCGAAAATTTTTTGTTCCAGAATTGCAATATTTTCTCGGCTTTAAGTATATTCAAGTAAAACAGAATAGACAAAGCAAATAATTAATTTGTTACTTCTGAATAATTTCTATCCAGCGATATCATACCGACGAGTATCAAAAAGAAAGCGACGAATTATTGTACACGATTCGGTCACTCGCAAGAGCTTAACCCCTTGACTTATAATATCGAGTTGCACTCATGGCACAAGTTAAAGTTTCGATTTAGAAGAAAAAGTAAATTGCAAACCTATGAAATTTCAAATCAGATTTGAAATTTAATTTCATTAAACTGAACATTGACGAATGAAAATTACGTGTAACGTTATAATGCTCTGAATACTCCAAATTAATTTTACATAATGAGTAATGCTTACCCCTAAAAAAGAAAATCGTAAGGCAAGGGGATAAAAAGATATCAAACTTCTTTCTTTTTTATCCCTTCATGTTTATTTTTAAATATCCTCTAATTTTTGTGAGCAGTATATTTGTCTGTATCTCGTTACTCGATCGAGCTCCCGTATTTTGTACGGATTAATTATAAAGCAGGAAAAGGCCAACGTGCGTCGGTTGTGGCCGCGTGCCGTCGCCTAACTTCTGCACGACATTAAATTCCATTTGCTCGTCGGAGTTTCTCGCCGATCGTCGCGGCTCGATTAATTTTCTATTAGCCTCATCGTCACCACGACGAAAAAATTGTAAAAATTAAGATTAAAATTGTAAAAATTAACAATAAAATTAAAAAGAAATAAAATTAAAATTTAAACTTTATTAGTAAAAAATTGTAACAATTATTTTCAATAAGACATGATTTTGATAAACAGGTGAATATATTTATTTTGCCTGATTCCTTATATATATATATTATTAATATATTATATATTAATAATATAAATTTAATTTAATAATATAATTAATAACATAAAATTAATTTAATAATTTAATTAATAATATATAAATTTAATTATTAATATATTATACATATATTTATATTACTAATTTAATCATTAAATCTTATTCTTGAAAAATTTTTCTTTTAATAATTATACATATATATAATAAATTTCATAAATTGGCAAGTTTTTCTCGATTGCGACCTGATTCCGTCACCGGTTTAACGATGATTGTTAGCTTCGCTATTCTCCTCCAAACCGTACGTGATCCACTTCAATAATTCGTAACGCGTATATTCGCGTGCGATTCTGTATAAATTATAAACGGTTCATCGATTGTATTACCAAAATTGTGGAACAATTCGGTAGAAAATGTAGATTGAATTGATTCTCCGCGACGTTGCACAAAACAAGGGAGAATTTTATCAGCTTTGCTTTTTCTTTTTTTTCTTTTTTTTTTTCTTGCTGTCGTGGACAAAGTATAAGCAGAGCTGATGTTACAATTAATAAAGAGCGCGTTTGTACTCGTACGCTTGGCCCGCGATTCTTCTTTTTTTTTTTTTCCTCCCCCGTGTGTTTCTCTTCTCTCCAGTATTTCGTACAGAACCACAATTAATTTTCTGTTACGCCCACTTGGAATTCAACGCGGTTCGAGTTTCAAAGCGCAGTTTTAAAATCGCGGGGGCTGCATTGAATGCTCATTACTACCGGCAGAGTCGAGTGTAAGAAACGTGAAAAGCGGTATAAAAATACGAGATACAGTAACGAAACACAAAAGAGCTCGTTGCCGAGAGAAAAAAACAAAATGTAAAGCGAGCACCGGAAGAATAGAATATCACGGAGTATTATTGCAAAAGAGGGAGAATCGGAAACGTTCGAAGAGAATGTTGGGTAGCGAGGTGAACGTTGTGGGTCGAAGCAACAAATGCATCCGATGCTTCCCCGATCGATCTCTAGCTCTTTTTTCTTTTTTTTTTTTTTCTATTCTGATAGAAAGAAGTCGGACACAAGTAGTCGGACTCGCTTCGTGCGTTTCAATATTTAAAAAGCTTGGACGGTCGGCTTAGACGTCTTTATACACGCCGCACGGCTGGATATATGTTCACCATGTCGCGAAAACATCGTTTTATAACATTTCAAGGAGAGCTCGAACCTCTCTGATTAATTGAGAATCGAATTTTTTTCTTAATTTTACAACCTGGTTTTTGGCGCTCCGTTTCTTTAACCCTTTCTAGCTACGGTTGACTTAGCATACGGTCCAAGTTCAGTCGACCCAAACACTGAGAACGAACGAAATTTCTTAGAAAGATAAATATATATATACATATTATAGAAAGATAATTTTATATATATATATATTATACATTGAAATAATCAAAACACTGAGTTGCACTACGTTTAACCTCTTGCGCTAGTAATTGGTTCACGGACTACAACGAGTGACCATAACCGTATACAATAATTCTTCTTTTTGAATTCATCGGTATATCACCGGATAGAAATTAAGAAGAATAAATTTATTATTTGTTTTGCCTGGGTTATATTTCAATATACTTAACTACTTGCACTGGCAACTGATTGCGGACCGTAACGAGTGACCGTATACAATAATTTGTCGCTTTCTTCTTGAACTCGTCGGTGATGATATCACTGGATAGAAATGATTGAGAAGTAATAAATTTATTATTCGTTTTACCTGTGTATTTGGTTATACTTAAATATATTTAAAACTGAGGAAATATCGCAATTTTGGGACAAAGAGGTTAACCACTTGCGCTGGCAACTGATTGCGGACCATAACGAGCGACCAAACCGTACACAGTAATTCGTCGCTTTCTTTTTCGTTCGAACTCGTCGGTGATGATATCACTGGATAGAAATTATCGATAAGTAATAAATTTATTATTTGTTTTGCCTGAGTTACACCTAAATATAATTAAAACTGAGAAATTATCGCAATTTTGAGCCAAATATTCTCGACGTTCGTGGCACGTCATTGTAAATCAATATCGTTCATTTATTCGTATTCTCTGTCGAATTGTTGGTGCACGTACTGAAAATTGAATTGATGTTCGATCTGTGAAGTTGATCGATATTCTAAACAATTATAATACGTATTGTCTGGTCAATGAGTTCGAAAAAACTCGCGCGTCAAGTTCGAACGGCGCGTAGAACAGGGGTGTAATCAACAAGGGCACGGCTGTGGAAGGCTCACGTGCCAACGAGCGATTATTCGCAACCAGGTGACAATGATTTATACCGTAGCAACGTTAACATCGGATTCTTGCGACCACAGAAACCGCGAGGGGTCACTAGCTGCTCCCTCCCCCCTTCTCTCTCTCTCTCTCTCTCTCTCTCTCTCTCTCTCTCTCTCTCTCTCTCTTTCACTTTCTCTCATTCCATCTCGTGCCACTGTTCCA
>NW_025109387.1:0-5302 GCF_011392965.1 Frieseomelitta varia
AAAAAAAAAAAAAAAAAAGAAAAGTAAGAGAAAATGGGAAATAGAAATTAAAATCTGTCTGTCTGACTGGATTCAGTCGGTGCTCGGCCTTAATAAGCGATAACATTCCATCTCTGGAAATATTCCCGGTGACATGCCTTTGGCGTTCCAAAGTGGGAAAAAATGAAAGCTTCGCAGCGATCGCGTTTTACGTTTTCCCCGTCGGTGTCGGGCTATTTAACGAAAGAATTTAAGGACGAAGCTAAGAGGCTGAGGTTGTCAACAGCATTTCCCTACTTCCTTTTGTCTGTTTACTCTCAAACAAACCGAAACTCAACGAGTGTTCTTTCTTTTTTCTTTTTCTTCTCCCTTCAAGGTAGATCCTTTAAAGATCTTAAGACTTCTTTTTTTAGAAGTATCAGACGAACGACGATTAAAGCGGCGATCGTCGCAAAATACGAGGAATGTGTATAAACAATTTATAAACGCCAATGTTATCTTTTCGAGAAACAACGAATTGAATGTATTTTCACGTGTCTCGGTGTATAAAGAGAGTCGCTCGACTCTGCCCACTTTATTTATTATCAGTTGTCGGCTATTGTAATTAATCTGTAGTTGTAATTTTAGTTAATTGTTTTCAAATGTAACAGATGGCCTGTTTGTTGATCACAGAAATATGATAAAATATGAATGTGATGTACAAAATCCCTAACGAAATCATATGATCAAGAAAACCAATATCCACTATTCAAGAACTAAACTACAACCAGCCTAACACAAACGCCACAGTCATCTGGATTACAGCTCATCAAGGAATAGAAGGAAATGAAAAAACCGACAGAAGCCACAGTTCCGCTCACTTACTAACAATCGCAGTCGTCTTCCAATTCCCTGCGACGACCAAATAATTTATTGCAAAAAAGTAGCAAGAAATGAATGGAAAACAACTAAAAGCACCCAACTGCACAAAAGTATCCAAGACTTTCACCAGCAAACACCAAACTTTAACAACAGGAAAGAAGGAATAATTATCACACGCCTAAGAACCGGTCATACCAAGCTGACGCATGAACACAAAATCAAAAAAACTACACCACCCACCTGCACTCATTGCAATAACCCACATACTGCACGAATGCCACACCACAGAAACCCAAGAAAGACAGAAATACGGAATCAACGCAAACGTAAACCTGACCTCTCAAAATGACGTACAAAGAGTATTAAAATATCTCAAAAACATAAACTACTACACGCATATCTAACGGCACCGTCGTCGCTAATGACCTCGCTGTCGATGCGATATTAAAAAAAAAAAAATCGAAGAAGAAGAAGAAGATGACTGTGATGTGAGAAGTTCAACGTAAGCCAAAAAACGACAAGAGTCGTGAAAGAACTGTTAAAAAGTGTCGACTGTGTCGTTGAAAGAATTTATTTGAGTTGTTAACTCGCGTTGTTTTAAAGTAATTTGTCTTGTTCAATTATTTGTTGCCCTATTATCACGATTTTCATTAAACAAATATTATTTATATTATATCTCTACATTTATAAGTCATTCACACGCGAACGAGCAAGAAATCGCTTCGAAAGTTCATCGCGAGCCCCTCAATAACAAAATTGCAAAATTTATTTGGAATGTTTCTCCGTGTTTCTCAACGAATGGTTCGTTAGTAATTCAAGACGGCGGTGTTGACTGGTAACGGAGACACGAGGACAGAAATACAGAAAGAGGATGCACACGGTGAAGCGACAACCTCTCGTCATTGTATAACGAGAGATTGTCGCGATTCTTGCACGTACAGTCATCATGTGTTACGCAACTATCCTAGGGGTATTTTCGGTATATGATTCGAGGAAACACGGGAAAATCTCTCTAAATTTACGTTACGCGCGCGATACAATTTGTTTTTCAACAGTGTCTGGCGAGTGCACGTTGGACTTTTTTTTTTTCAAAGTGTATACAAACTATACAGAACGTGACCGAGTTATTCGCCACGACGACACTTTTATTCCATATGTCAAATTTTGTACGACGAGAGAAAAAAGAAGGATCGATTTTGAGAGATGATAAACCAGAGAAAAAAGAAAAGTATACAGTGTCTAGAAATTAGGGTTGCACAAATTTGAAAGTCACACGTGTCTTTTGGACCATTGAAAATATATTGAAACAACGTATGTTGTATTATACAAAGAATAGTTTCAAACAAGAATAACGTAGAGTCAAAGTACAAATATTTGGTTTAAAATAAGAATAATGTATCAAGTAGAAAGTGCAAGCGCTTAAATTTGAAATTAAATATAAATATACTGAATAATGATTAATCGTTCAGCTTTTGTTGAATTCGAATTTGAATTTGAAAGTCACACGTGCCTTTTGGACTATTGAAAATACATTGAAACAACATATGTTGTATTATACAAAGAATAGTTTCAAACAAGAATAACGTAGAGTCAAACAGAAAGTACAAATATTTGGTTTAAAATAAGAATAATGTATCAAATGGAAAGTGTAAGCGCTTAAATTTGAAATTAAATATAAATATACTGAATAATGATTAATCGTTCAGCTTTTGTTGAATTTGAATTTGAAAGTCACACGTGTCTTTTAGACTATTGAAAATATATTGAAACAACATATGTTGTATTATACAAAGAATAGTTTCAAACAAGAATAACATAGAGTCAAACAGAAAGTACAAATACTTGGTTTAAAATAAGAATGTATCAAGTGGAGAGTCCAAGCGCTTAAATTTGAAATTAAATATAAATATACTGAATAATCATTAACTGTTCAGCTTTTGTTGAATTCTCATTATTTCTCCGAATCCAGTCGATCGAAAAACCGCGCGATTTTGTTTCCGTGGTATTGTAATTTTTCTAACAATCAGCGTGTAATTATCAGAGCAAATGCACCGCGATAATTGAACATAAATCAAGTACGAATCGATTCTCCCGCCGTTGGCTCGTAATTATCGTTCGATCGTCCCAGTAATTAATTTATTTTATAGTGAACGAAAAGGGGGCGGGAAAGAAGTGTGTTTCAGAATTGGGGATTCGATGAATTGTTCACGAGACTTTGGTATGTTACATTTCGCGTTCCGTTCCGTTTATTTATTACCCGCGTTCGTTTATTTATCATTGTTTGGAAATCTGATTTCCAGGTGATTTCATTTCTGATACTTCAGCGTCGTACGTGTAAAATTTTAACATCGCCACAATATCGATATAGAAATATAATTTTTTAATATTGTCAAATTTAAAATTGCATTTGCATTTTCTGCATTCTGCGTGAAATGTAACTTTTTATAGAGAATACGTCGAAAATATGTTACAAACGCAGAACGTGAGAAATGTGTCGCTCATGATTTTCGTTGATTATACAGGTGGAAATAAAATAGGCGAAAGATGATAGGATGATGCAGAAATGAAAGTATCGATTCGGGTTTTTAATTATGGTTACGAACGAGCGAACAGGGGAACACCGAAGTATTTTGTATATCGCGGAGATGTCGCGAGATGGCAATTAAAACGATGTGAAAAGAGAAATTTTTATTTAAAAGCAAAAAAAAAAATATATATATTTTAAAAAGAATCGATTCTTTATTCTTGGACTGGTGTAACACGATGAATAGAAAATTGTTTGAAACTGCTGGATTAATTTTACGATACGTTGCAAACACTTTTACTTTTTTTTCGTGTTAAATACACAAAATTCGTTACCGATTATTACACAATTATTACAATAAAATTCATAACGTGAAATGAATTTAGTAGTTCAGTAATAATATTTTACGTTAAAAATTTATAATCGCGCATTATTTAAACATCGAATGTCGGATGTATAAAATAACATATTACACGGAAGAGTTATTTCAATATTGACCAGTGAAACTGAAACCAATAAACTAGGAACCTCGTTTCTATTCAATCAAGCTTCAGTGTCAATCAAAAAGCAACTGTCAAAAGATCGTTCCATTCATGCCACTAATTCCCATTTTATATTTCCAAACAAACATTTCAATTTTAACCCGGATCACTTAGAAACTGGAAACGGGAAACGTATTCTATATATCATACATTTCAAACTAGAGAAATATCAATGGTAAATATATGTGGAAAACACAAATCACAACTACTAACTTTTCCAAAATTGGAATAAAGAAAAATATTTAAGATTTATATTACAAAAATCGAAAAATAATACGTAAACATTTCATGCAATAGAAAAATTTTTAAGGAAATTACAATACAATTATATACTAAAAGTTAAAGAAAAATAATTCATCTTTTCCAACATTTCTGTCTTTTTAGGGAAATTTGATACACTCGACTTTTTTAAATATTTATATTTTTATAAAAAATTATCTCAATGCTCAAGAGAAATATACTCTACAAATTTAGAAGTTTGAAGAATACATAAATAATGTATATGCAATAAAAAATGTTTAAGGAAATAGTGAAAAATTTATAATAAGAACCCTCATAATACTGTGTTGTAATAAATTCTAAATAACATACGTAGTGAGAACTTATTTATTATATTTAATAATGTTATAAACACAACAAAACATCCTTCGTTTTAAAATCTTAAACAATCTACGCAGTGAAAAATCCTCATTTCATATTATCTTAAATGTACATTTTGTGAAAGACCTTTGTTTAAAAATCTTGAACAAAATCTTGCAAAAATATATTTGTCCAAAAATTTTCAATAATATACACAGTGAGAAATTCTCATTTTAATATCTGAAATGATAGACCACGCTTAAGCGAAGGTCCACTTTATTTGAAAATTTTAAATAACAAGCGTGTCTAAAAATTGTCAACGACGCGAAAATGTCTCTACGTTGATAAAATAAAACATTTGCACGAGAAGTTCATTCTACAGATAAAGTCGACGAGATCGACTGTAACATCCGGTACACGAACATTTCTCGGTCTCGGTAACGTCGTATTTCGGGGCTGAATGACCAATTGTATTCTCCAATTAACCGACACCATGATCTCGAGACTGACACGCGTCGCCGATCGTAAAATCCTTAAATTTCGCGGTCGATTTCCAACCTCCCCCCGGTCGGCTGATCTAAAACTGGAAAAGCACCAGAGCATCTGATGCCTTTTGGATCTATTATACAGGGTGTTTCGTAACTTGTGGGACCCACTTCGGAAGCTGATTGTACGCCTAAAAATAATGAAAAAAAGTCATATAAATATATGTCCTATCTGTCTTCATTTATAAGATATAATGAATTTTCTGTTTTAATTACTTTTACAAAAGATGCTCGAAATGACCAGCTTGCATTTGAAGACAAGCCTGCACGCG
>NW_025109388.1:0-5322 GCF_011392965.1 Frieseomelitta varia
TGTTTTTTTTTTTTTTTTTTTTTTTCTTTTTTGTAAGACATTTTTACGACGCTTGCCTTTCAAGAAGATGCTTTCCTACGAAACGCTTGACCGAGAGTATTCCTCTTTATTTGTCGTCGATTTATAACGATTGTTGCCGCGGAAATTCATATCGAGAGATGCGATAATAATTTAATTACGCGGTTATCTGTCTCCGTCTTTCTTTTTTTTTCTCCACGAATAATATATGCTGAATTAAAATAATTAGATTGGACGAATTGAGATAACAGAGCGGATTCTGAGCAGTGTTCGTAGATCGTTTTAGTGTTTTATAATATCATGTAGCGGTTTATTCAACAGTATACTGATTTTATTTTAAATTTCACTGTAAATGTATAAATATTATTCTACATCGATATTGTAGTACAACAATTTTTAGTCTTAACCTGAAATTAAACTGTGGTTTAAAAAATCATATCACACAAAAGATTCCAGATTGATATTGTTCAACAATTTTAGTTTCAACCTTCAATGAAACTATATGCTTTAACGATTTTAATTTTGAATCTGAGACAAAGCTACGGTTTAAAAAAAAAAATCGTACAATACAGAGGATTTTGGACTGATATCGTTCAATTTTAACCTGAAACTATAGTTGTGTAACAATCGTGCAGTTACAAAAGATATTTTTACCATATTTTGACAAATTCTTCGTCACTTTGACAATTGCTGTTTGTTGCGTTAACTGTGTCGTAAAAATCCATGCCACGTGGAAAGAACGTGCTTCGACCTCGAGCAGCGTCGATCGGCTGGAGGAGGATCGCGCGACTACTCAACTAAACTCATTTGTGCGCTCGGCGGGGGTTGATTTAATGACACACGAAGAGTCGCACCCTCTCGATCGATATTCAATTTACAGTTTTGCGACAGAACGGCGATAGCTCGGCGACGAGTTCGCGGAAGCGGGCAATCGATGCAAGGGAGCGTTCGGGTCATTCGTCAAGATGGAAAACGCGGCGAAACGACGAAACCGCGTGGGCGTGCTCGCGGGCCTCGTTAGGACGCTGTCGCCTCGTTAGCGGACGATGCGCCAGCAACAAATGATTTAAATATAATACTTAATAACGCGTGGCATCGGGGGTGTATTCAATGCGCCCGGCCACTTTTGTTTCTCCATTGTTATTATCCCGCGTCTCGCGTGTAAATCGCGTCCCGCGCCGATATTAATGGCCAGCGTGCGGGGCGAGCAGTCGCGGCAGCGATCAATCTCGTTGTCACAATTAAATGCGCCGCAACGGCGCGGCCGAAGAATAATTTATAATTTATATCCGCGGCTACCCACGTGAGGAACGAAGAAAGTCCGGGGGAAACTCGAACGAGATCGCGGTGAAACGGCGAAACGGCGACGATTCTCTGTGAAAAGGGGCCGCGATTTGTGGCAAGTTGCAGTGTTGATTCGCAACTCGGTTGATCGATCGTTATTATATGTGAATTCAAAGTTTTTAATACATTTTCTTTTATTTATATTGTTTAAATATATTAGTATATTTATATCGTATTATTTATATTATGTATTTATAATATATTATATATATTTATATTAATATATTTATATTAATATTATTTAAAAATAAGAATATTTCCATTTCATAATTGAATGATTTATCGTTATGAAAAATCAATATGACGACGAATTTTTTTTTTTTTTGATCAACAATTATACAATTCGTTCCAATTACATTTTTTTGTCGTTTTTAAAATCTTTGATATGATACATTAATTTTATTAATTTTTCATTTAAAAAATTATTTGCATATTCTGCATCATTTAATAATGTTTTATAATAATTCATTAAATACAAAACAATTTATTAAATATAAATAAATGCAAAGCAATTTATTAAATATGAAAGAATTTCTATTATTTTCTATTTTATATTCAATCATTTTATATTTTACTACTTAATTACTACTTTATTAATAAAATTAAATTTTAGAGAATTATACGTTATTTTTAATTTTAAATATTTAAATTATATTTTCAAATGATGAATACTAATTCATTCAATATTACCAACGTCGTATAATGGCGCGTTTTCGTTCGCCCCTCAATTTTTCACTAAATTTGCGTTTGTATTTGTATTGTTGCGTTCATTGAACGACTGTTAGTGCAATAACAACGAGCGTTCGTTCGTTTAATACGGATTCATTGTCAGATTGGTCGCGTGTTTGTTAGGAATAATAATTTTGAGAAGCTGAAATTAGGTAGGAGGTTTTATAAATGGATATTCATGAATTTCCAATGCGTGTTCTGTGTTTCTCCTAAAATACATAGTACACACTGGTTTATAGTATAGTATACATAATATATTAATATACTATATAATATTATATAATGTTATTATATAATATTGCTATAATATTATTATAATAATATTGTATATAATATTATATAATAATATAATATTACTGATATACTATTATAAAATAATAATATTATATTAACAATATAATATATTATTAATATACTATATTTATAATACATATTGTATAATATACTATGCATTTAATACAAGAAATATATTATTTTACTTAGACCGTAGTATAGATCGTCTAACTACCAACAGTGGTTTCCTTGTCTAGAATACTTTAGTACACTGTATATAATAAGCGAACGTGTATTGAAATTATAAAAATTACATAGAAATCAACGTACACCGAAATACTAAACTAAACCAACAAATTCAATGTCTGTCCGATATTGAACTTCTGTTCGATAATATAAAAGTAAATGTCTACGATGGATGATAGATAAAGAGTCATGAAATTAAGTTCTCCCAGTAAATCAAAGGAATCTCGAACTGAAAACCAGCGGTGAACCAACGATTATGTGTACAACGGTCGTCTCAGTTCAACTTCCTAATAGTATTAGTTTTTCTGGCTTAATCTGTGGATCGTTAATTCCCATTAATCCGATGGGGGAGAAAGAAGAAGCACGTAACAGAAAAAAAAAAAAAAAAGAGGAAGCACGTGCATCCCATATTCGCTCCTCGAGTTTGATTAATGTTAAACCTCGGGTCTGATCAAGGCAAATAATTGCCCGGCAGATTAATTGTTTTTTGATGGACCACGGTTGTCCATGTTTTATTTATGCTCGTTCTCGTGACCGTAATTGAAAATCAAGATGGCGGTGGTTCACTGGTTCACCGATAGACAGAGAAACTGGTGGCTATCGTGATGAATAAGTATCCAGAGTCCCACGAACCTAAGTCCGATCATCGACCAGGCAAATTTCTTTCGAGAAAAACTCGAGCTCGATCGTTTACAAGTGAGAAACGGCTCGTTTGATCGATCCTTGACCTTTCCGCGTGTTATAGCTATGCGTGTGCACTTGTTACAGAGGCGGACACGCATGATCTCTCTCCGCTCGGTTTCCCATCGCCGATTTACGATCGCGAACGTTTCTGTCTTGACTCTAATTTGTCACTGATTTATGAGAGTTCGACTCTTGGGAAATTTTGTCTTATTCGCTGAACTATATACGTGCTTGCTGTTCACGCGTAATCACGTCGCGTTCGTTTGGATATTTTTGTACAGGAATCAGGATTTATTATCAGGTGAGATCGAACAGCGTGGAGAATAATTTTGCAAAATTTAGCGAAACTCTCTCTCTCTCTAATTTTTTGTCAATAGTGTCGAAGAAATTGAAATGAAAGATTAGCTTCAAACAATAGTTCTCTTGAAATATGAACTGTTTGTTTTTTTTTTTGAATATTTTAATATTATTCAGAACCGATGATACAATCATTGTGTTATTTAACGTTGTGCAATAGCTAGAGATGCATTCACTGAGTCTGATATTATTGTTGTAATTTTTGAGTTACAACATTGAAAAATTGACATTATTCTGTTAATGAAATTAATTGTAAAATACAGTCTATAAAACTTTGTAAATATATGAATGATTATATTGTGTTCTATCTGGAACTAGCGTATGGAGAGCTTCAAAACCAATCAGTGCGACTTACCGTGTAACTTTATTAAAAATAATTTATGCTCTACAAATATCCTTGTCGTTGTTAAAAATTGTTGAACAGCGTGAATATAATTATGGTGATATTGTAAATCGACTGTAGCATAGACTGAAGATTTTGACAAGAAAAATGTACTCGCAGCGCGATATACTTTTATAATGAAAAATTTAATTTACGCTAATTGACTTTTGATTGCCTTCGCGTAAAACCAGTGACGCCAACTGTCTGTACAAATGCGTTGATGACGCGCATTTTTAATATGATTTTTATTTAAAAAATAAACCATATTAAAATTTACTAATTTTTATAAATTAAACGAACATTTAATTAAAATATACCAAAGTTACTAAAAATACTAGTGTTTAATTATTTAATTGTTATTAATATTGTATCGTATTTAAGTATAATTTATACAAGCACGTGTATTTAATTACAATATACTAATTTAGTTGCTAAAATATACTAATTCATTTAAACATTTCATTTTATTTAATTGTTCATTAACACTGTATCATGTTTAATATTATACACCAAGAAGTGAAAAAATATCGGTTGAATATCACGAAGTTTCTTCAAAATTCTTACTACACCAGGACGAACATAGTTACACTGTTAGGCTCATTATTCGTTGGCGTTCGTGGCGCTCAAATTTTCGAGCGCGATTTTCTCGAGAAATCAAACGAAAACCAATTACTCAATAATGATAATAATAAAATTTATTATTATTACATTAAAGTGGTAATAACAAATTTTCGTCCCAAATGAAAGTTACTCTTTTCTTTTCCTCCACTTATTTTTGCACGTGGAATCACGCTGGTTCTAGCGAGCGACGCCTACGCGGTGGTCGGTCAAGTTGCGAAAAATGGCACCGTGCGGCGTGCAAATTTGTTATTGCCCAACGACCGACCAGCGGTAGCCTAATTGCGACTGACGCGTAAGAAGCGCGTCGGATGGAAGGAAGCTTAGGCTCCGCGGCGAGTTGCGTAAACAACGCTTGCCACCGGTTGCGCAAGCTAATGAACAAACACGCATGGCAATGAATAATATATTAGCTGGATCGGGCGAATTTAGCGAAGAAACTGCCAGCTGTTTCCGCTTGGCGAAGGAGGAGCCAGATAAGGAAGATCGAGTCGCTTTTTTTTTAGTTGGCAATCTAATAATAATAATAAGAGCAAGCGAATGCGAGTAATTGCCATGCACGCTTAGCTAAAAGCTGGCTAGACCAAGTATGTACTTTTAGAGTACTAGCTTTTAGAACGTCGTCTTTTTTCTTTCTCTTCTTTATTTTTCTTTTTTGTTTTTTTTTTTTT
>NW_025109389.1:0-5215 GCF_011392965.1 Frieseomelitta varia
AAATCGATCGTGAGAAATATCGATATGTTCGAGAATCGTAGAAAGTGTATTGCGTACTTCTCCGTTAGCGCTGTAGTCGCACGTTCACACGAAGTGATCACTGGGAATAGGAAATAAATAGAAAACTCTGGTCTAAATCAAATATGCAAAATTCATGATATTCTTAAAAAAAAAAAAAAAAAAAAAAACGAAAATATTCACACACTTGATGAAAAATGGTCAATATTTCAAACTTGGGCATGAGAAATTTTATTATATTACACAGCAGAACTATTATTTAGGTTATTAAATACGTATATCCTTGCTAAATTATTATTGAATTTAATATTGAAATTGTTAGGAATTACGCAATATGAGGTTAAAGAATCAAGAAATGAATAGAAAATGTTACAATAAAAAGAAAAACATATTATACACATATAAAATTATATAATATAAATAATATTATATACATATAAAAAGTTAATCATATTACAAGGTTATATATTACATATTACAATATTTGCTGGTTAGAATTGAAATTAAATTTTGATATAAAATTATAAATAATTAGCATGGTATATTCTGTTTAAATCTTTATATGCTATTATTTCTGTAATTCTTGAAAATTGTATGTAATAATTATTGGTTAAACCTTACCTTGAGTTAAAGTCAAAAATGCATATTTTATTTTAAAAATTCACAATACAAACATAAATTCAACAGTTCTTAATTTATATTTTTACCTGAGAACTTTTGAATAATACTTGTTTCTGGATAATTCTTCTGGATAATATTATGGATAATATTCTTTCTTCTTTACGGATCAGACGTGCTTCTTTCCGCCATGTTTCCCGTTCAAAAATCGATCGTAAGAAATATCAATATGTTCGAGAATCGTAGGAAGTGTATTGCGTACTTCACCGTTAGCGCTGTAGTTCACATGAAATGATCATTGGGAATAGGAAATAAATAGAAAACTCTGGTCTAAATCAAATATGCAAAACTCATGAGAAAGTCTTTAAAAAACAAAAACGAAAATATTCAAATACTTGATGAAAGATAATCAATATTTCAAACTGGAACATGAAAAATTTTATTATATTACACAACAAAACTATTATTTAAATTATTAAATACGTATATCCTAACTAAATTATTGTTGAATTTAGTATTGAAATTGTTAAGAATTATGCAATATGAGGTTAAAAAATCAATAAATAAATAGAAAATGAAAGCATATTATATATATATAAAATAAAAAGTTAGTCATATTACAAGGTCACAATATTTGCTGGTTAGAATTAAAATTAAATTTTGATATAAAATTATGAATAATTTTAGCATGGTATATTCTGTTTAAATCTTTATATGCTATTATATATTCTGTTTCAATCTTTATATGCTATTATTTCTTTAATTCTTGAAAATTATAATTATATCTGTGATATATTATATGTATAATTATTGGGTTAAACCTTACCTTGAGTTGAAGCCAAAAATGCACATTTTATTTTAAAAGTTCACAATACAAACATTGATTTATATTCTTACCTGAGAACTTTTGGATAACTTCTTTCTGAACAATTCTTCTGGATAATGATTTGTCCTCTACAGAGATGAGATGTGCTTCCTTCCACCATTCTTCTCACTTAAAAATCGATGAGAAATATCGATTATTTTGAGAATCGTAGGAAGTATATTGCGTGTTTCACCGTTGGGACGCTGTAATAGCAGAACAATCATATATATTAAAAAGGTAGTCATATTACAAGCTCTCAATATTTATAATAGTTGGAATGAAAATTAAATTTTGGTATAAAATTATAAATAACATTTAGCATAGTGTGTTCTGTTTAAATGTTTATATGCGATTATTTCTTTAATTTTTGAAAATTATGTAATAATTATTTGGTTAAATGTTATCTTGAATTGAAGCTAAAAATACAATTTTATTTTAAAAATTCACAACACAAACACTAATCTAACAACTATTGATTTATATTTTTACCTGAGAACTTCTGAGCGATACTTCTTTCTGGATGGTTCTCCTGGACAGGACCTGCTTTCTTTTTTACAGATGATGCCTGCTCCTTTCCGCCATGCTTCTCGTTAAAAATCGATCATGAGAAATATCGATTATTCGAGAATCGTAGGAAGTATATTCCGTATTTCACCGTTGGCGCTGTAAATTTTAATTAATTTAAATCCAATATTATTTTGAAATGAAGAACGGACGTGAGACGAAAATATATATTAGGTTTATTCATATATCTCGTCCGTGCAAATCCGTATATCTAGATAGGATTTTGTAAATGAAACGTTTATTAAATTAATCCGTCTGTTTTGATTTATTACAAAGAATTTTTAAATCTTTATTCATGTATTTTGTAGAATAAATGATATATAAAAAGAAAAACAAGGGAATAAAATTAATTAAAAAATTTCAAAAGTTAACTAATTAATCTCTTTAAATAATATTTTTTATAATTAACCTCGCTTAAATATGATTGCTCCCTTTCTTGGTAAAATCTGGTACTAACCACGAGTATATATGTATATTTATATTTACAATATTTATTTCTCCGGGTTCGAATATCAAGGAAAAAACAGTAGATTTAATTAAAAAGATGTGATCATAGAGGTCCACAAACTATTTCAATAAATTAGATATTCTTTATAATTGTTTGTAATTATTTATGAAATATACTCATTATATTATTAACCATTTGAGTGTTTATTCCATATTATACAGATATTTTTATAATTAATAATAAAATAATTAATTTAGATATTAGAGATTCAAAGAGGATTACATTACAATTATCAAGAGATATCTATATTAAAAATGAATGCACTTAGTATTAAATTTTGGTAAATTTAAGCGCTCAGAGGGTTAAAACATTTCAATGTAACAATTTAATATGATATACATATATATTAATTATTAATTGTTGAAATTTATTAGTAACCTCAGTACTGACATCTACCAGAAGATAGATGTGACATCTTACGGAATTTCATATCATACATTTTGAAATACTGACATGATAAGCACTGTATATTATTTATATAGCACTGTATAAATTTAAAAAATGGTATAAATACACAGAGAATATAGAAAGTAGGTTACTTGATATAACATTCAATATTTTCAATTTTAAATAAATTTCTTCTTAGACCCTATTTCTTTTAGTACGTTTGCATAAAAATTCACGGATTATCAAGATATAATGAAAAACGCAACAATTCCGAACACAAAACAAGATAGATTCAAATAATCACATTCAAATATTAATCAAACACCAAAGAAAAGCATGCAACTCACCTATTATCGAATTCAGGATTGCAGCATTGACTATTGACTAACAATAAGTTAGTGATTGTAGAATAAGATTTGGTTGCATTGAACTTAATCACGTTTGATACCTGCGAATATCTTGAATATCTATTGATGCTTCTGCTCTCCTTTCAGCAACATGAGCTTCTGAACACAATAATGTCAATGTCGCGGAACAGATGAGAGTCCTTGTTAATACTTCGAAAAATTGTTTTTCTATTACAATAATTAATAATTTATTAGTTTTTATATTTTTATAAACCCCCTAAATTGCAATAATAGATACTGCAATCTCTATATATTTTTTGTAGGTTAAAGCTACATTTACACTACTAATTTTTAATTTATAACTTGATATATACTAAATGCTTATATATAATAATAATACAATTACCTCTATCGTAGTCAAAAATTAAGCTGACTATTGGTCATCTCTCATAAATAATCACGCAACTGACAAAATATCACGTACAATTCAATAAATAATCAGTGGCAACACCATCCATATTTTTCGATTACTTTTCCTGTATGTATATATATAGATATATATATATGTATGTATTGTAATGCATTTCCCGCGTAAATTTGTGGCGCCATCTCTTGATTTTTAATAACAACATTTATTATTTCTATGCCATTCCGAATGAGATTTTTCACGCGTAGTGTCGTTCTACATTTAAAGTGTATTGTTTCAAAGAATTTTCATTTATTGGAAGCATTTTCGAATACTTTTCTGAACAAACACTTGCATATTGGAAAGGAAGAAATACAAAAATTTTGGTAAAATTCATATAATATAAAATTAACATTTTCTGTCGAAAGTGTATTCCGTTAAAAATCTTTATTTATATTAATATTCATCTGTTTAATTAATTTTGTTCAATTAAATTAAGTCCTATATAGATATTTATTTATAAATGTATGTAATATATGATGTATTTACTGTTGAAAAATTCGTGTAGAACGTTGCATCTGAGTTCCTCCTCCCCCCCACCTCCCCAACGGCCAAACACTGCCGTAGATAACCATCCCCCGCCCCCACCATTACTTAATAGTTCACTTTTCTGCGTCTAGAGTAGTCTATTGTCGATCATCGAGTAGTTAAGGTGTGTTATCTTGCACAACAAATTCTATTAACTATATAATACTTTTATTATAATTGTTTTATCATTCATATCCATGCTAGTGCGAACTTCATTTAATTAATGTACGTTCTTAATAATTTATTGAATATTATTGTAATTTATGAGTAAATTTTTTCTCTATTTTTTTTTTCTATTTGATCGTCTTTTTTAATTCACTACATTTGCTGATGATTGGTATTATTTGAACTTAGATATTGTTAATTTTTTGTTATTTTCATATATTTGACTGAAAATTTCATATATTTTACATATTATGTTTATACATTTGACTGAAAATTTTTTTGTAGCTTGTTGGTTGACTACGAGAAAAATTCCAAGGAGGCATTCCACTGAAATTCGAAAGATTGCCACGATGACAATAAATCCAAGAATTTTTCGTCAAGGTATGGTAATATTTAATTTATTACAAATTTATACAATTTAGATAAAGTACAAATTTAACGAATTTAAACATGGCGTTGCATTCTGCGCAGATCGTTTGAATACTGCGCAGGTTCGTTAATTAATAGTGTCGCCATATTTTATTGTTACGAAATATATTTGAAATAACAAGTTCTCAAAGTTTTTATAAATTTTTTGTATTACAAAATAATTATGTATATTTAATAAAATATATTTGATAATAAATAATATCTTAAATATGTATCAATTGAATTTTATATGTTTTTATTATAACTACAGCGCCAGCGGCAAAATACGGAATATATTTCCTACGATTCTCGAACATATCGATATTTCTTACGATCGATAC
>NW_025109390.1:0-5381 GCF_011392965.1 Frieseomelitta varia
TTTTTCAAAAAAAAAAAAAAAAAAAAAAAAAAAGAAAGAACGAATCGATTGTAATATTTAATTTGACGTTTGATCAAGAAATTAACACGAAATAATTCTGACATAATTTTGTCACCGATAACATGATCTATTATCCATTGCTCATTGCGTTCACCCAACATAAGTGCAAACTCGACGCAGTGGGGTAAAGTGTCTCCAAAGAAAAGTTGAGGGCGGGGTCAACCGATGGCAAACAGTATAAAATCCTAGCTAGCAAAGAACAACGATACCCAGTTGTTCCAAAGATATCAGAACGTCATTAACTTTTCGGTCATCGCGGCTTGCAAAGTAATTTTATTAGTAGTTTCTTTTTAATCAATAGAGTATATACATTACATACATACGTACATACGTTGCTTTTGGTTGACTTTGATTTATTCCTTCAAAACAAATAGTGTTATTCTTTGAAATGAGTACAAAGTGTATAAAGTACAAAGAGTACAAAGTATATACAAACACATGGAAGAATATCGCTTGATTAATTTATTTTTTGTATATAGATGATTGGGTATGTATTTTTGGCTGTTGTCGTAACTGTTGTCCGTGCAGGAATAATCGGGCCAAGTGCAGGAATAATTGCTCCCGCTTCTGCAACACTTCCGCAAGCTGCGGCTGCTATCATCAGAACTGAAAACTTCGATCCAAATCCTCAATACAGTTTCAGTTACAGTGTGGCAGACGGTCTTACGGGTACGTGCATGTGTAATTAGTTTTCTTATCGGCAAAACATTAAGTTATTCGTGGAATACCATGTCAAGTTTAAATATCAAAAATATAAGTAGCAAAAAGCAACAGATCATAATTTTGAGAATTTTGTTCTCATCTTTTTTCTTTTATTCTCTTTTCTTACGAATTAACTCAATTTGGAGAGATGGAGGTTTTGGTGCTATCGTTGTTTGTTCTCAATGGAAAAGAGATACGAGACAATTCATTAATAAATGAAATAAATGAAAAAAATTTCAAGGTGACAACAAAGCGCAAGAGGAAACTCGTAACGGCGACGTGGTTCAAGGTAGTTATAGTCTAATAGAGCCAGATGGTTCGCGTCGAGTGGTCTCGTATGCTGCCGATCCTATCAACGGTTTCAACGCTGTCGTTCAAAAAGATCCTAGCATCACGGTCAAGACTGCGATTGCTGCGGCACCAGTCGCTCCTGTCGCAGCAGCAGCCGTGCGACCCGTTGTCGCGTCTCCTGTGCTTGTACGGCCAACATCGGTTGTTGCTGCGGCCGCACCCGCTATAGCTGTTCGTCCACAGGTTTGTTCAATGCAATTTCTTATCTTTTTTGAAATTTGAAATTTATCTATGTCAAGTTCAACGTAGATTATCGTATATTATATTGGCTATATGATTTCTTAAATTAATAATTAATTAAAAGAATAAATTAAAAATTCGTTTATTTCGTAGGCTGCGCTGTTAGCTGCTCCAATATCGAGACAACCGTCATTAGCTGCGACGAACATAGTCACCGCGAACGCGGGTTTAATAGGTCTTGGTTCTCTCTATGGTACACAGGCTCTTCTCGCGGGTGCTTATGGTACCGGAGGCATCATTAAAGTTCACTAAATATCACAACGGAATACAGCTTAACTCAACTTGGCCTAGCTCGATTCGATTCGATACTTTTACAGCATTACCTTTTTTTCTGTTAATTATCTTTAAAACGTCGAATATTTAATTGCGTATATTTGAAAATATCACTTTTATTTATCACCGTTCTTATATTCTATCTTTATACATCTGTGAATCAGCGATTACTTTTATTCTCGTAGATGTTTCCCTTTCTTTCTTTCTTTCTATTATTTTATTTCAGTGAAACATAAACGTATCAGAAATTTATGGTATTTACGTCAAAGACGAAAAGTTATTTAACGATACCAATCTCACGTTTGCTAGGAATTTTCACTAAATCAATAACAACAATGATTTAGAAATAGATATACAGATAGATGGCATAGATATAATTAGTTTGCAATGTTGACAACTGATTTTTTTTTTCAATTCCTGTTGATTCCATTCAGAGATTTCGTAACGAAATCATCAAATACAGCAATTTTGTTACATTAAATCTTTGATTTACTTAAAGAGCAAAGATGAGATTACAAGAATAAATGTCTATATAGAAAACTTCGTTATGACATATCGACGCATTTTTCTACAGATCGCGAGCCTATCGTTTCTTTGACAAGAAAAAGAAAGTAAACAAAGCTAACTTTTGTTTTTAATATCATTAGTTACTTTTGTTCATTTGTCATATTTGTAGGTGACAAAAGGTATATACTAAATTCGATTTTGACTATCCTAATTAATAGCGCTGCATATTTATCCACCATAAGTCCCTTTTTTTAAAAGCGTATCGTTATTGAATATGAAATAAATATATTATTTAGCAAATGAACGACAACACTCAAATTCCTATTAAGCTTGTGAAGTTTTGCAAAATATTGGTTCTGGACTGATTCAGAGTTTAGTAAAATGGGAGAGATGAAAAAAGCAATATGTTTATAGGTTAGATTCTTACTGATGTTACTACAGAGAAAAACGAAACAGGTACCCAAAAAATGAACAAAAGAACTAATAGTTTTTTTTATTCAAGATTGATATTTCCATTTCAATCGCGTAAAATTGTACACTACGCAAAACTGCGGATACATGGTTTCACATTCAGTAGCAATGCTTCCAAAATATTATAAACAAAATTTAAACATCGTAAGCTCGATGGCGACGACGTTGAAAGGATAAAAGTATAAAATTCTCTTATCTTTCTTCCTATAAGACAAAAGGACTTTATTTCATTCTAAAATGTATTACATAAAAATAAATAATGTAAAAAAGTTACTGCAAACACAGATTTTCCTGTCAATATATGCACATGTGTATGTACAATATAAATAAGAAATAAATGGTATAAATATTGAATATTCCTACTTGGTAATAGATATATCTTACTTCGACCAGTGAAGCAAAATATTCTTACATACCTCGAGTGTTTTACAGATTTAATAGAGTACATTCGTTGCATAAAACACTTGCCAGATTTAGGTTAGGTTTGTTCGGCTAGCTCTTGAATTTTTACTGTTTGCTGCTTGTCGATAGCCTGTACTTACATAACAGATTGTCTAGAACAATGTTATCATAACCTGCAATATAAACGAAATCAGTTGAAAATTGACTTATATAAATACATATATAAGAAGTCCTGTAGGACCGTTGGGTCATTTATTTTTATATGTAACTATTTCTCTTACCTGGATAATTATTTTTTATCAATATTCTTTATCTCCTTTTTTGTTTTTAAATGATATGATTACATCGTCAACATATTGTGCGTGGGTAATCCAATTGATACCATATAATATTTCCATAAACCTTGTATACGTAAAATTGTTTTCAACTTATGTTTCATTAAATATTAATACAAATCTGGAACGTGGTTATTAAACATTATTTGAAGCGAGTATAATTTCTCACAATTAATTCACATACTAATTCTTTTTGTAAATTCATGGATACTGAACATGTAAAAAATACTTTCCAAAGCTGTATACGAAATCACAGACCTCGTTTATGACAAAATTGACTATGCACACTTCCAACTATGGTCACGTACAATTATTATTCATCTTTCAAATGTAGTTCGACATTCCGCAACAAATGCGTCAACTTGTTGAACAGACCTCCTGCATTCCATGGGTTCAGCAGAATATAGCTTAAGCAAGAAAGCTGAGGATCCAATTTAAGTTTTTTATTTCAGCCGCCGCTAGGCGGCCGGCTACTCAAATCGAGTTTCTAAGTACACCCGTTATATGCGTCCATTGCCGGCCACCTCGATGTATCTATAGAACACAAAAACAAACGGCGATGTTTATACGCACACTGCCACTAGCTATAGGCAATATTCATTGAAGCAATAATATTTTCCAAAAATCTCGGGAAGTAAGGCCGAGCGGCGGTTACATGCATAGGAAAAAGTTGTTCAAAATTTTCATCCTGAACATGTTTAAATTCCAGCGAAATCGGTGAGGTGTACCCTTTTATGCACAATTACCAAAGCGTCAGCACAATTACACTTGCATCAACATTTCTGTTTTTATTGTTCGTACCAAATCGTTTAATGTACATGTATATAACTCAACTTGTCACCTTTGCACATTTATAAATGGGAAGTAATTATGAAACATTAATATTGGAAACTAACCAGAAAAAAAAAGGGCCTATGAATAGTGTCTCCCTCGTACGGGAATTATATCGTTACGTTAAATTATTTTCTGGCGGGATATTTGAAATTATTATAAATTTATTTGAAATTATTATTTAATTTATGAAGATACACAAACATTTATACGCAATATTGTATTGTAAAATGAAGTATTCCTGCAAAATAAAAAAAGAAAAAATATCTTCCAGTCGATAACGAAAAATCAGTGTTCCCGGTCGGTAACGAAAAAAAAAGAAGAAAATAAAAAAGAAAAAAGAGTAACGCAATGAAAAATAACATGAAAAAGAAACACAACACAGGAAAAAACAATACAAAATAAAAAAAAAGAATCTCCCAGTCGATAACGAACAATAAAATTTCCCACTCGGTAACGAAAAAGAAAAAATATCACAAAAAAAGGGTAAGAAAATACAAAGAAAAATAACGCGAAGAAAACATATGGTAAATTAAAAAAAAAAGAAACCGCATTTTTATGTAATTACTGTTTTTCAGAGAGTGCCATCGTTTATTTATAAATTGCATTTCAATAAAAAAACAAATGTTTATTATATTTTATAGTTTAGTATTATACTTAATAAGAGCGACTGTCGTCAAGGAACTTGGCGAACTTGCATCAACATTTTTTTCTTCTTGCTTTTCCTTATTACATTTTTTCCTTATTACAACAACTTGACACTTTGACAGTTTAAGAATGGAAAATAATCAGGAAGAAACAATATTGGAAACTTGCTAGGTAAAAATGTGCCAACGAACAGTGTCTCCCTCTTTATGGAATTATCTCGTCACACCAAATTATTTTCTGGCGTGATATTTGAAATGACAGTAAACTATCATTATTGAAGTTTTATAAATAATTGTATAATTTTACTATTTTATAACGCTCGAACTTTCATAAATAGTAATTGATTTCAAACTTTTGTTCCTAGTAATTAAACCAAGTGCTTAAAACAACCTATGGATATTCTGGTCAAAAGTAACATTAATCTCTGTTCAGACAGAAACATAATTATCTACTTAATTCAATTATCATTTAAATTGTAGTGATTTATATGTAGAATATATTTTGATAATTTATATTAACTTTTTTTTTTAAATTAAACAAAGTCAAGTATAAACATGAGAA
>NW_025109391.1:0-5408 GCF_011392965.1 Frieseomelitta varia
AATCCAAGGAACGAGTAAACATTTTTCGGTCGATAATATACCGATAATATATATGTACTGAACACTTACGTATAAACTTCTTCTTTTTCATTCCAGCAACTATTTCCATGATATTGGTAGGCACAGTCTACGGATGGATCACTATCTCTCTTCCCGGTTTAACCTCCGGAGATAATATGCCGTTGAAATTAACCGACGACGAAGGTTCCTGGCTTGTATCTCTGACATTAATCGGTTCAACGATAGGTGCATTTATGGGTGCCATTATCGCTGATCGTTACGGCCGTAGATTCTGCCTACTAGGGTGCAGTGGATTTTTCATCCTAGGTTGGTCATTCGTTCTGCTGGCAACCAATGTCGAAATCCTGTACGTTTCTCGCGTGATTCTCGGCATAGGCGTTGGCATCGCCTACACAGCGAGTCCGATGTACGTCTCGGAAGTGGCCGACACGAAAATCAGAGGCACTCTGGGCTGTTTGACCGCCGTGAACGTGTTAACCGGATGGGTTTTTACTTGCCTCATAGGATTCTTCGTATCCTACGCCACGTTGGCATGCGTTTTTTTAATACTGCCAATGATATTCGTCGCAATATTCGTATGGTTCCCCGAAAGTCCCTATTATCTGGTGGCAGTCGGCCGAAGAAAGGAAGCGTACAGGTCGATATCGTACTTCAAAGGAACCACCAAACGCAACCAACTGAGGATGGAAATGAAGCACATTTGCAAAATACTCGGCAGAGACGATTCGTTTAAACCGAATAACCGCAGCGCGGACATGAATAGGCAATCGTGGTTGGACAAGATTCGACTGATGAAACAACCCAGCAACAGAAGAGCTCTGTGCATTGTCATTGGGTTAATCACGGCGCAGCAACTCAGCGGGAACTTCTGCACCATGCAGTATGTGGAATCGCTCCTCACGAAAATATTATTTCCTGGTCCATATGCAACGTCGACTTCAGTTTTGATGCTTAGATTATCATTTAGCATTCTAACGACAGTGTCAGTGGAAACTGTTGGAAGACGAAAGTTCCTCATAACATCCACGTTTGGATTGTGGCTTACATTGAGTGTCCTCTCGTGTTACTTGGGTTTCTTCAGGAAACTCAACGACATGGGCATCGACAATCTGGCCTTTATTGACGTAATTTGTTATCAATTATTGTATCAATTTGGTTTGGGCACGTTAACTAACGCTCTCCTAGGCGAATTGTTTCCCATGGAAGCAAAAAGTGTCGCCGGAGCCATCGTCATGATGTTTGATGGTATATTGGGGTTCACTGTGTTAAAACTGTACCAAGTTATCAACGATAATGCTGGACTGTGGGTAACGTATACCATCTTCATGTTTTGTTCCTTGATCTCGTTTGTCATGGTGTATTCCTTCGTTCCGGAGACCGAAGGGAAAAATTACCAGGAAATACGAGCTCTTCTAACAGAAGGTAAGGTCGTGAGTACTCCGACCAAAGAAAGACAGTGCATAGAAGTAGAGCATGGACTACCAAGAGACGAAGAAAACGGAAGACGGGATGAAGTTCACGGCGATGGAATAGCAGACGCAGAAATAGTAGTAAACGACGGAAACGGGAAAGAAAGAAACATAGAAATAGTAAGCGTCGAACACGAGGAAAAGAGGAACGTAAGCGCAGTAAACGCTGAACTCGAGGAAGAGAGAACTGAAGAACGAGGAACCAAGATAGAAAGTAGCAAGGCAGAAAGGATCGAGTTAGAAAACGACGGGGCACAGACAACTGAAAAACAAAAAACCGAGCTGGGAACAACCAAGGAAGAAAGAACAGAGATACGAGGAGCCGGGAGTGAAACAACCAAGGGGGAGAGTGAAGAACCGACGGACAAGGAATCGAGGAACAAGTAACCGAGTAAACAAAGGAACAAGAAACAACAACATATGATAGAAATTACTGCAGCGTAAGTTTGGAACACAGTACTTGCATTCGTGGAATTTCTTATTACTGATAATTGTTACAAGTATTTGTAAACTTGACGGTAAGTATCTCCAATTTTACCAGGATAGTTAATCATAACGATGATACGGTTTTGTTTATCTATATGACTAACTGTCGAAATGTATTTGACGCGTACAAATTGACTAATACCGGGCTTCGAGAAATAAATTGCATTCAAACTGAACTTAATATACATTTCGTAAAGTTTAACAATTTAATTATAATATAATATAGTGTTAGTTAAAATTCTAATTTATTTCGTTTTAGGTTGATGACGGTTACAGATTGATAATTCTCGTTAAATGAAAGAAAGCGGAAATGGAATGAACTAGGCAAGTGAAATATACAGTAATTCAAAATCTAACGAGATGTAACATATAAATTGTATGTAAAAATTTCATAATATCAGTTGACTCGAAATAATAATTAAATAATAGGTTAGATTCTTAAAAGGTGGAAAAAGTGACATGTTGGACAGATATTATATATATATATATACATATATAAGTTACTTCTTGTTCTTCAATATTCTTCATGTGTCCAACATTTCGAGTCAATTGATATTATAAAATTTTTACATACAATTTATATTTTACATCTCGTTAGATTTTAAATTATTTTTCACTTGCCTAGTTCATTCCATTTCCGGTATCTTTCATTTAACGAGATTTTTATTATTTTAAACGTGAAAATAAGTCATATTTAGTACAATATTTCATAAAACGATTCATTTATAAGAAAATAAGGAAAATTCTTGGAAAGGTTTAAAAAGTTGAAAATTTATTCTGAACACTTATTTATTTTTCATGTCATTTGTCAAATAATATATGAAAATTTGAAAAATTTTTGTAAACGAAGATTTAAACGGGAAAATGTTAAACACTTTTTCTTTTTTTCACATTGGCTAGTGCACCGTCTGTGCATGTACTAAACAAATTTTCAAATCCAATTCTTTCGAAAACGAAGCTTCGAAAGAAAGTTGATTTTATATTTTTATCACTGTACGACATCCTATGTATCTTATCACTGTGGAAGAATATGACGTAACGAATATTTATATTTATAATTTTACTTGTCTGTATGTTTAGTTTTATTAAGTGAGAAATTTGTCGAGATATTAAATTTTATTATCTTTTTGCTGAAAAATTTTATTCATAAACTTTGATACAATTATACAAATTATGACTGCGATGAATATCACTTCGTACACCTAAAATCTTTTCTATTTTTAAAATTCTTGATTAATATTCAAGAATTGTAAACATAATTTTACACTGGTAATTTTTAAAAATTTTGTTCTATAAACGTTTATGTACATCTACGAATTTTGTATACCTTTCAAAAATATATTTTGCCTGTATCTTTCAAAAATATACATCAATAAAAACAAAAATTATCACATAAGTATGTATTTACACCCCTCTAGAAGAACTACAATGAAACAACTTTAAAAGAAGAGAATTTCACTATTACATCAACTATTGCTAAGGTAGAAATATTCTGCCATGCAATGTTGGTAACAATACTAAAATCACAGACGAGGTATATTTACATTTAGGAGTGAGTTTTAAATAATACTTCTGAATATTCTAATTGCTCAAATATTATCTAATATTTCTAATAATTTATTTGTATCAATTAAAAATATATGTTAACCTTGAACGGTACGGAGACTCATTACCAATTAAACTTCCGTCGTGTGCACAACGATCAAAATTTAGGAGTGAGTTTTAAATAATATTTCTGAATATTCCAATTGTTTATAAATATTATCTAATATTTCTAATAATTTATTTGTAATAATTAGACAACAAGTTTAATAACATTTCCAACAATTATTTAAAATTTTTCGTTGATCATTTGTAGCGATCGAGTCAGTAATACGTTTCTACGAAATTTTAATAAGCTATTTCTCGTCGATTAACGCGGTCAGGTAAATTTCGATCGGTACGGAAATAGACGTCAGTAGAAATCGAAATTTCGTTGCGTAAGCATCGACGCAAATTTAAGAAGCAAATTCTTAAATAATATTTCTGAATATTCTAATTATTTAAACTCTTATTTCTTATTATTCTTATTGTTTGAACATTATATAATATTTCTAATAATTTGAAGCGATTAAACAATAAATTCTCTTTTATAATTCTTTAAACATTATCCAATATTTCTAATAATTTATTTGTACACAATGAAACAATAAATTCTCTTCTATAACATTTCTAAGTACAATTTAGAATTTTTAATTAATTTAGAATCTTTAATTTATAGTAATTTAGAGCAACTAATACATTTCTAAGAAACTTTAATTAACTGCTTCGCATCATTAACAAATTATTTTAATTACTTTTACAATTATTTAATTATTTTCATTATCATCATGATTATTTGAACTTGAATACCTCAACTGCCATGACTCGTATCGTACTCGTACAAAATATATTTTGATAGTTACATTCTTTAACAGTTACCGTCATATTTTTGCATGTACGTACATAATATTAGTTTAACAATACTATTGCTATTTAAATGTTATTCAAAAATTCCAGAATTTCTCTTTGCATCTATAATTTGGAAAATAATCAAGTCCTATTAATTTGTCAAACAAGAATATTTCTTCAACATCTTAAATTAGTCATTAGACTGATAAAACAATTAGTTCTTAGTTTACGAATAACATTTCTCTCTCCAACAAATTAATTAAATTCAATTCAAGTTGCGACCTGTGTGATAAATATACGAAAAAGTACTGATTTGCAATACATTATAATGAGACCTGTGCGTAGTCACCTCCACGTGGTGGGTCTTGGTAACTGATATCGTTTTACAAACTAAAACGATATCAAGCTAAGAACTACGCAACCTACAGTTCTCAGTTTAGATCGTAAGAATTTCTTTCCATTCTTTATTTCACGATCTAAACTGAACTGTAGGTACAATTAGTTGATGAGTAAAATATCAGACTCTCCCGCAGGACACGGAGGAACGACATTGGACGACGTGAGATACCGTGGGACTTGGCAGAGTTGCGATCGTGAATTTCGTGCGTTTTATTAATAAGTTGTTTCCGTCTAGTTTTAATTAGTCATAAAATAATTAATCTGCTAATTCACTGTAAGCACATTCTATATTCTGGAATATTACGCTTATCGCCATAATATATGTGAAATAACTTTTTTTTTTTTTTGTTGAATATGTGAAATATTTTAAACTGTTTTTACTCAATACACGCAAGATAATTTCTTTGATATCGTTTTTTTTTCAGAGAAATTCTGGAATCCCGCCTCGAATTTATTATTTTATTATTATGTATTATTTTAGCATATCCCTCGAACGTTAAGTTAGTCCCTACGAAGTATTGCAGGAAAGAAACGGAAGTTTCAACAATAAATGAAAGTAAATTTACTCCGAAACAATTAAACAGTCAAATATTGCAAGCGTTT
>NW_025109392.1:0-5412 GCF_011392965.1 Frieseomelitta varia
AAGTATAATAAAGCAAAATACAGTCTATATAATAAAAAATCTAGAAAAATATATAAATATCATATTAGATCTCTTTATTTGACTGCTTGAATTCACGACATGAACGATTAATTATTATTTCTCAGAAATATTTTGAACCTTTTCTTGTTTAATCTCTTTTTTGTCGAAGTATAGAAATTAGTAATTTGAAATTACTTCATAACCAAGGATTCCTATACCTGCGTCACGTTGCTAGGACCTGCTTTCTGCCGTAAAGTAAATGTGAAACGTAGTACACTAGCCGCGATCAATGCCCGTGGATCAGATAAGTTATTCAAGGAGGAAAGACTACCATTAATCAATTAAATAAATAAATAACTTCACATTTAATCAGAGGAGTGAATAAGTTCAAATTGAGATATTTTTAACATATTCATGCAAATTTCGCATACGATTTAAAGAACTTATTATGTAAATAATTGTCCAATACAACAATTCTCCATCACACGTTCATGTTCCAAAACAGATATTATTTGCCTCTATATAATTCTGTGTTCAGATATAGTGTTTGGAATATAAAATCGAAAAATTCAAAGGAGATATTTTAGACGGATTATTAAGGCCAGCAACGACTGTAAATTTGTAGCAAGGACAGAATTTAAATCGTATCTAAAAATTTTATATTTTTTAAAATAGCGAGTGCAGGCACTAGGTCTGCATTCCAACAAACTACTGTTACCAACAAACGGCCCTGTAGTAAATTGCGGTCAATCCTTCGAATGTACGAAATTCATATGATTCCGGGGAAAGTGAAAGTTGCAATTTTCACCAAAATTATTTTTCGCAGCAAACGGTTCTCGGTATTCTCTTCCCAGATAGTTTTTCTGGAGAGTGAAATATCCAAATCTTCATCGCAGAGGATTTTGGAGGTAGATATGAAAAGGATGCTCATCCAAAACAAAAATGGAATAGATAGACTCTCTTCAGTAGAGATTGGAAAAGACGTTCCATCGAGAGCACGAGATCAGCAGATCGGAAAACCTCGAGATTCCTCAGTACACGTCGACTTTGGTAATTCGGTTTCACATTATCGTTGGTGGTCCTTCGGATGTAGGAGGTTCATCGCACATAAGTGCGATATTCAAATCTAGCGCAAATTAGACGTAATATTTGATCCTACGAACTGGATTGGTAGCGTTAGATTTAACACGGATATTATTCAATATTAGAATAATAAATTTAATTGATAATTACAAGTAATACTAATTTTAAACAATGTTTTAAACAAATTAGAACTGATTTTTAATGAAAATTAAGTTAAGTAATGAACATAGGTACTAAAATAAGCGTAATACTATAAATTTATACATCCCTGAAACTTAATAATTTTTTAAATGTTGAAATTGGGAACCCGAATGCATATTTAATAGTTCTCAATGAATGTTCTCCGTAACGAGCGAATAAAAAAGATTTATTATTTTAAAAAGTTAATTGAAACAATCAACGTTGATTCATGTTACTCACAGTATTAAAAAAAATAACGAACAAACTCTGCTCAAATTTCTGGTTATTGATTCATTGAAGTATGTATTTCATTGTGGTAAATGTACATGTCGTTTGCGAGGATAGGTAGTAACTTGTTGCATGTCGTTATTAAATGTAAACTATACTATCAGAAACGACTGCTCATCAGACGACTATCTGAAACAAATTGATGATTTTATACTTGCAATTTGATGAAAAAGTTGTTTTTTTTTCTAATTCATTTTTCATAATTCATTCGAATGCGTAAATTATGTAATTTCACTGTGTGGAAACTAGCAGTTTCTGCACAATTTTCTCCTTCATCATTGTAGTAATTAACTCTCTACTACTGATATGAAATTGTGAAACAGACTTCTCAAGCGCTCCTGCTGCTGATTCAAACCCAAACAACTGAATCACCTGCCCCACTTTTACGCGAATTTGTTACGTACATCAGTCTGTATAAATACCCAGCAGACACTCAATAAATCAGTCTAATTTGTACCACCATAACTCAGATCTAATTATTCTCCCAGTCACGAATCGACGATACAACTCTATTAAGATAGACCCAGTCATTCTTATCGGGAGAATTTCGTATAGCAACTCGTTCTCTTTATTCGATTGAATTGGATTGAATTTAATCACATCAGAGAATAATTTTATTTCTAATAAATACATTGCGGTTTACTATGTAGATTCATACTTTGGAGAATGTAAATGGAGAATATAATTAATAAATGTGGGGGAAATAGGGAGAATGTAAATGGAGAATATAATTAATAAATGTGGCTGAAAGTTATTTTAGAGACTATAAAAAGCATTATACTTTGACAATTCTATATATTTCTTTTATATTATGTGCAACTTTGCATTATAGTACTTCAGCAGTCTACTAATGAAAATATAAATAAACGTACTAATACATTTCTGTCAATGTAGCTTTCTGAAACGTCAATTTCTCTAGATCATTAGATATTGAGATTATCTAATCAGATAAATTAGATCGATTATTTTAATAAGTTTTCTTTAGAATACGCAGTTCTGTATACATATGCATGTATAATTTTCAAGTTTCCTGACCGTTAAAATCACAGTTATACATACGATATTTCAGAATTATACTTACACGCTTGATGGAAAATCTTTAATGATTTATGAATAACTTTATCCATACATTGATCGATAACAGTTAACGATTTATCTATTTGAATAAAAGGAAAAAAAAAACTTCCTTATTGTTTATATTTATTTATATTTAATAATGTAATTATAAATATAATATAACTTTTATTATTATACTTATAATTATTTATTAATTATTATAATTATAAATATTTATTAATTATTGTTTACAACTCTAAATATAATACAACTTTTATTATTATATTTATAATTATAAATAATTATTAATTATTTATTAATTTCTTGTTTACGCTTTAAGTATTTATGTATACATCCCAAAAGATATACCATAATTATCATACAATTATTATTTCAATAAATAATATATGTTACATGTTATAAATGATAGGATTATAAATTAAATTATATAAGAATAGAATTTTATTAAAACAGAATTTATGATGTTCAAAAAATAGGTTGTCAAATTTTGATACCTTATTCTAATGTACTAACACTAAATAAGGTCATAAATAAATAGAGGGCCAAAAACGTATTATGATAACGTAAAGCACATTCGAGAAGAAAATTATTTCTCAATTCGCAATTTGCTACAATCTAAAAATGTTTTAGAATAAAATGAATAATGTAATGTACATGTTTTAAAAATAGAGGCTTCAGACTATAAAATGAGTTTAAGGTTTCTTATTACATTAAAATTAAGATTTATTAAAATTAAGTTTATTATTATATGATAATTTATAACAAATTATGACAATTTCAATATTTCCCAATATTAATAGAGATATCTCACTACATGTAGATGTTGCTTCTGCATCATAGTCGGAAAAATTGATTTCACACTATTTATTTTCTTGGAAAGTATCCGTTTATTCTACCTATGATTATTCTTTGACGAAGAAGTATATTGAATTATGTTATTAATTTTAAATGCTTGTAACAGTTAATTATAATGCAATTGCACATAAATAATACGAACGAAAATTATACCGAGCGAATACAATACATTATTAAAGCATAGTTTCAAGTCGATATTGTTATTTCAAAATCAGCCTGTCATATCATTGTTGAATATATTTTTTACAATTAAGTATCGTGTATTTTATACGTATATGAAGGATGTAGTTCACGGTCTTTCTTAAAAGTAACAATAAATTCTTCAAAGTAACAATAAACTCTGTAAAAATATAAGAAGACAAAAATACAAAGACAAGAAATTTAAAGGTTCATTCTATCAAAATAAATGTAACATAAAAGAGCATAAAATTAATCAGCAGATGTATTCAACTTTCAAACATACAAACAATGTAAAGATACAACAGAAACTTTAAACAGTTAATACATACCATAACATTTTTTCTTTATTCCAGCAAGAATATTGATCGTACAATATTTCAAACATATCCGTAATTCAGTATCCACGATAATGTTATTCTGGATTTGTTTGCAAATAATGCCCGTCATTGCAATCTCAAACAGGATTTAGGGATGTTTGAGGGTGTTTGTGCAGGATAATGATCGTTAGACTCGTATTATCGATTAACACTTTTATTTTGCTAAGCACAATAGACGCGGAGACTTCGTTCGCGGCGTATCGCAGAGTTTATTCGTACTCGATGACGGCCCCGAATTTTTTTTTAATCGCTCCGGATGACTGTTCGACTTGTTCTCTCTTCTTCGGAACTTTTTTGCTCCAAGGAAAACTCGGTCCCCGTCTCGAACATCACTAATTGGCTAAACCGTTTTTGCGTTTTGACCAATTAAGTTGTCACGAAATTGCGCCGCCTACTCCTTGCGTTCGAGATGCTTTTTCTCTGAGAATGGGGCTGCAATTTCGCTGGGACCCATTTTCCCCGAACTGTGGCGGTGTAGCAGGGTTTCCTCTGGGCCTCACTCACTTTCTCGAAGTGTTTTCCAGATGTTGATCTGGGTGGCCCTTAGGAATCCAAAAGTTTACGACGCTTCGCAGGAATGCTATTGAGGCTGTATTTCTAAAACTATAAGTGCGGACATCCGGTCTAACGCACTGCAAAACTGACTTTGGCTTTTTCAATTCAATAGCGTCGGCTCCACGTGAGTCGTAAATTCTTCTAACTTTTCTGTCTCAGAAAACGTCTTTTCTCCGACATCTGCTAGCCGCTACAAAGATTAAAATATTCTGTCATAGTAGCAGTACGTTAAAAGAAAAATAGTAAAAATTTTCCTGTAAAAAATTTTCATAAAATGAACACTTCACAAGATTTATGAAAGATTTTACAATATCTATTGGATCACAAATATTGCACAGCTCGAAAAGAAAGTTCTTAATACTTTACAAAACGCGGAGAAAATGAAATGCATAACACAGCAATAGCCCTAAGAGAAATTCTGATTTCACTTCTCAAACGACCGTAAAGAACTGACTCTTCTTTTCGTAACCTGTAATTTTTATACTGCAACATACGTTGCCGTAAAGCTTGGAAATGCGAGAAAACACATGGATTTGATTGACACTTTCCCGTATACTATGGAGACAAAACTCAGCGTAATTGTGCGAAAATTGCAGGGGAACAGGAAGAGAAAAAATAAAAGTAACTAATTTCTTCTTGGAAATATATTTATTATTCACGTGTATTGCTGAACAAAAGGGGTGTGCGGATACCCGAAATTTCCGGTTCGGGTCGAGCTCGCACAAAGTCGGGCGGGCAAATAAAGAGATCTAATATGATATTTATATATTTTTCTAGATTTTTTATTATATAGACTGTATTTTGCTTTATTATACTT
>NW_025109393.1:0-5416 GCF_011392965.1 Frieseomelitta varia
TTGAGCTTGCTCGAGGAAGATCTAGCCTCTATTAGTCGCGTGACTTAAATATTTTAATATTTTAAAATATTTTACTATATGCTGATTACGAATTTTATTGTTTATCTTTTTATTGTGTTTTACTATGTTTTCTATCTGTTAAATATATAATATAGGAGCATTGATTAGTGCAACTCGTAACCGTTTTATCCATTAGGTTAACGACAATTGTAACTTTGCGCGATGCGTATAATTGTTTAAATTGTAAGGAGGGATGCGCCCCTCTTACATTTATTATGGGGTTATCCGGCTTAACATGCTGTCAATGTTTAAGAATTAGTCTCTATTCGAAATCCATCGTGTGATTTTTAAGTAACATAGTTCAATTTTCTCGCGAACGGATAATGGTGCGTAGACATGGGCGACCAGACGACGATGACGGGCTTTTCAACCGGCGAGCGTCAGGCAGCACAGTCTTTTCTCAGGGATTTTGTAAGTGTGCTTAGTGCCTGTATTTGATAATTATTGTAAATTTATATCGTAGTTCAGTAGTTTGTTTAACGGCTTGTTCAAGCTGCCAGCGATTGTGCGATACAGAGTGTCTCGAGGAGACAGAAGCAGTCTCGAATTGTCTTTTTCGCGATAAATTTTTGCTACTGGTACGCACTATACGTATTGTCTTGTATTTTATAATTATTCTAATTGGTTTTATTCATTTCATCCACTGGCTCATAGAGAGCCGATAGGATTTATATTTTGCTGAATATTCTAGCGACAATTCGCTAGAATACAGGGCATCTACTCAATGTATCGAGTCATTCATTAACAGCGTATCGTATCAGTCAGCTAATCGTTTGTTCTTTTTTCAACCGATATTTTATTTTATTTTTTGTATAATATTCTATGTTTAATTTTTGTACAATTCAAGGCTGTTCCTTGCGAGCGTGAATTTTTTTCAAAAGCGATCAACGTAGACAGCCGCCAGAAAGGTGTTTATCGTACCTTTGTCAGAAAATATTAATATAGCCTCTCGATTTTGTTGGCTTCTTTTGTCTAATTTATATTAAATCTAGATAGGATTCCAGTCTGCATACCAGTAGCAAAAATTTATCGCGAAAAAGACAATTCGAGACTGCTCCAGTCTGCGGCGACATCTATTTATTTTATTTTATACTTATCTCAATTTAAATGATACCCTCCCGATCTTTTATTATTTGCATTTATTTATTTATTCTTATTTATCGATAATTATTTATTTAGTTTATATGTTATCCGTTTGAAACCAAAGACCCCGCGGTTCTGCGCTCCAACATTGTCGTGACGCACAAATTCTCGAAGATTGTCGTCATCATTGCCGATGTAACCGTGCCGAGGCGTTCGAGAAAGCGAAGTTGAAAATAATTCTGAAGTATTAGCCCTTCGTCAACTCGATACGTTGGCACGGTCACACCGCTCATATTGACGGCTTCGTTGTAGGCGCCTAGAACTTGGTACCCGTGTAACGATCACCTGCTGGGGGTGGTTTCATCAGGTTACGTTGGCCTGATCGTGTCAGAAACCCAGGACATGTAGGTCGAGCATGACACTGGGACCTGTTGTGCGCGAAGATCCGGAACCGAATGAACAATAATGACGTCGGCTTTATTTATAATGCGTTATTAAGCATTCACTTGTTACCGGATCTATTGACACACATTTTTAGTCGCGTAAATTATCGTTCCTTTTATAATTTTTGGAATTCTTTTATTATTTTGTAAGTCTATTGTTTTAGCCCTTTTATCTTTTCTTTATGCTTTCTGTTAAGGTGCAAAAGTCATGTACATGGATGCTGGCGTCAGTGCGGGGCGCCAGCTCTATTTCAGCCATGTTTCTGTTTAAGTACACACTGGCGACTGTCACCGCAGCGAACACGCGTGCAGCACCAGCTGTGCCTCCAAACTAATTTTATATTTTATTTTATTCTATTCTGTTTATATGCTAATATTTTATACCCTGTTTATTGATTGATTTATCTATCTTAACTGTGATATTTTAAGCGCGCATGAAGGAGAGGAACCTCTACAGCCCTCTCCTACTTATAATTTATATAATATAGGCCAAGAGGCCACTCTTGCGAGACTATGTACCATCCCGCGGGGGTTGACTTTGTCCCCGCGGGAAACATGGCTTAAAGAATAAAGCTCAATTCATCTGATATGCCCTCCGTAGGAGGGTCAGATTCTTGGAATCAAATGGAATGAATGAGGCTCGCTCCTCCTCCACCACGGGTCGGACCGGCATTGCAGTACCGCTGGGAGTGGCTCAAGCCACAGATTCCAAACAATCAGCGTTTTGGCGACCCGCGGGATTCTGTCCAGACGACTAAGAGGAAAACCGTCCCGGCGCCTAGAGGAGGTGAACAGAGCCGCGAGAGATAAACCACTCACTCACCATCCCTCGAGAGAAAGAGGAGGAAGATCTGGTGGAGTGCGACTTCCCTAGGCGGAAGAGGAGATCTGTGATGAGAGGAGATCACTCTGTAGGAGTGCATGAATACGAGTCGCACGATAACGTGCATCGGCCAGGTCGCTGCAACCGTGTAGAGGACGGTCGGTGGAACTTTTTCTGCGATACAAGGCATGGATAGTCGAGAAGAGAGGAGCCAGGCGCGAAGAGGGCGCCTCTGAAATAGAAAAAGAAAGGAGAGCAGCACCACCTAAAGAGAGGAGTAGCTTATGCCAGCGGTCTGAGATGTTCATCTGCCCGTTCTGTTACGCAGCATCATCAGTGCTGATGAAAGGGACTGTGACCAGAGGTTGGACGACTTTGCGAAGCACGACTACGACTACGACTACAATAACGACGATAACAGTGGCACAGCAGTATTCTTGATAATGGAGGACCACTGCTTACTCGAGTACAAGCAGAATTTTATTAATGACAGCGGAGAGGCATCACGAGAGCGTCGTTGGTGCGCTCCTACTGCATCAGCATCGACGGTTTTAGCCTCCGAGCAACATCGCGCTGGTGTCTTCAGGCGTTGGACAGGGCATTGGGAAGCGTCCGAACGCCGCCTGCAAAATGAACAGCTAACTCACTACAAAGCCCTGGGCCAGCAATGTTAAGAGCGGCCTCGGGAAGAAGTAAGAAGAAGACGACAATAGCGACAGCATGATCAGCGCTGAACCAGGACGATGATGAGGACCACGAGGACGACAGTTCGCAAACACAAAACGATTAAGACCGCTTGCGTTAAGAACTGTATACTTATAACATAGCAATCGATTCAGCAAAAGCGGTCAAGAAGTCAGATCCGCGGTAGCGAAAGAATTAAAATCCCTTACTGTTATATAGAACGATCTGTCGCTTTGAAAAATAAGGCGGGTATGTATCAGAGATACTCGAACCTTGTTAAACATCTCAAGCTACACCATCATTCTGCTCGGACGAGATGAGCCTGCGAAGTTTGCGAATATCCCAAATATAGCGCATACGCGCTGAAGAATGTGAAACGATTGTCATACGAATGCAAACGGCACGTTTCGACGTCAGGGATATAGGCTCGGGTTGGAAACGTCAGAGGCTTCCCGCAGATTGAAAACGTTGCTATTCGAATCACAAGCGCAGCCAATTCGACCGTCGATTAGCCTAGTCTACGAAAAGATCTACCGGCTAATAACGTACAACGATATCGTCAGATACTCTTAAGCACTGCGTCGACGAGATTTTCGACGTTTTGGTCATGAATAAAATCTACCACCATAAGATTGAGCGGGTGTCTTGTGTTTCACTCGAGATGGGACGAGTTCTCTATGGAGTGTAACTCCCGCGACAGATGGATATTTTTTAATAACTACACTTTATCTTATTGTTGTATACTCTGTTATATACTTTATGTTGCAAATGTCAGCAATGTCTATAATCGAAAAATTTTATCGTTTTGTATTTCTTTTGTCAAAGTCTAAAACACTATTTTCTTCGAGCTATTCGAGATGCCGATCACTTGTGGTAATAATTATAGTATTAAGCATAGATATAATTGTAAATACTACGATAGTTTGAAATGTATGTACCTGATGCTGATTCGTTTTATCTATATATATAGATCTATATATTTTATATATAGATCTATATATATTTATATCCTTTTTTTTTTATATTTCATTCTCGGGGGGAATTGTCCCTGGAGAAACATTCCTTGATTTTCAATTAAGACGCTTTTATCTGTACTTATCGGCATGTAATATCCGGAAAATCAGAATTTCAATCTGATTTTAAAAATAGACAGAGATGAGAAGTTTGCTCTTATTCTGTCACGAGTTGACAGTACCGTTAGCATCGACTCAACAATATTATCTTAAACATAATTTTCAATAATTTTGTACTTTAATATTTTTTTACAGTCGCCAATATTTCAATAGACTTATAGTGTGACGACCACAAAGTTTCCACAATGTTCAAAAATTAGCGATATTATAATTTCGTAACAAAAAATCAAACAACAATAAATCTAAACTCATTTTAAAATGTGAGGCTTCTACTTTCATAATTCTGGATTTATTTTTCTCAAAAATATTTTTATATTGTGTAATAAATGGGAAAGTACAGATACTGTTTTTCCTTGCTACAAATTCTCTCGAAATAGTGAAAAAATTTTTTTCGTAATTACATTCACGAATTTGAAGATTGAAGCTTTCTTTTTACTATGAATCTAGAATCTAGAATGTTATTTTGAATATATCCGAAAACGATGATAATTCGAATTTCTCGTCTGTGTTATATTAATGATTCGAAGCGAAATAATGTAAGTCAAATATTTAACTAAACTAATTATAATATAAACTCTGTAATACTTTTGTTAAACAATAAATCGGAGAACAAAGTTCGAATTACAATGGAATTGTACTTTATATTACGAAGCATTGAATTTTTTAAAGATTGAAGCATGGCTCTGGATAATAAAATGATTTTCAAATTTACATTTCTCTATTTTTAGATACCTTAAAGATTAAAAAATGCTATTTCTTAATATCCAATCTAAAAAAAATCATTAAATAATTATTGTATAATTATTTATACAATATATTGTAAATAAATAAATCTTGCTTAAAATTAATCAAAATACCGGAAGTTATATAAAACACCCGAATGTTTAATACCTTCATGTTGATAGTTTGAATAGCAAATAAAATCAATATTCAAATTTGACATTTAATCAATTAATCAATAAATATTAATTATATTATTATTACATTATTATTATTATTATTATCATTTATTATGTTATTATTATTACACTGTTACAATTCATATTTCCTACGTTAAAAGAGGGAGCCACAAGGTTTTAATGTATAGCGATTATGATAATTTATATTTATATCACAATACTATAAATAAATAATAACTCCGTAATTAATTTTAGTTGTTTATATAAAAATATTATCAATATCACAAAATA
>NW_025109394.1:0-11177 GCF_011392965.1 Frieseomelitta varia
TCTCTCTCTCTCTCTCTCTCTCTCTCTCTCTCTCTCTCTCTCTCTCTCTCTCTCTCTCTCTCTCTCTATCTCTATCTCTCTCTGGAGACTGATGTAAACGCAAAAGGCATACCTCGTTCTGCCACGGGATGGACACGCTGCCGGTGTTGAATTTGCTATAAAACGTGTCATCGGTTGCATCTAAATTGACACCTTTCACTGTGGAGAACTGCTCGATGTCCAGCACGTCCTTAGCGTACACCGCGTGGGGCTGTAACCAGAATCGATCAACGATAACGACTATTCCATAAAGAACGCCACGACAATGGTCTTTCTCCATACACACGTGTAGTAATTTCAGAATCCCATATGACATTGAATCTTTAAACGCAAGCACGGAGCGTTAGTATACGCTTTGATATTTTACAACTACTACGTGTTAACGACTCCAGCGACGAACGAAGCAAGGGATTGACAAATGTTTGCAAGTGAACGCAAGCCAAGGACTACGAGCCAAAGCTGCAGAACGAATCCGATGGATTTTCCCTAGGACAGTAATAGAAACAGTTACGTGTCGGAACGCGGCTGTGCCTTGTTGTTGTTGTTGTTTTCGCAAACGCAGGAAGACCGTGAGATTAGAAGAAAAAAAAAAAAAAAAAAAAAAGGCAGTAGAAAGTAGAAATCGGCTTGAACGACACCTACTCACATCCGGGACAAACGGCGGTTCCCACATACCGGCCTCGACCCTCTTCCAGTTCAAGCACTGAAAAAAGCTGTGCAACTTTACTTCCTTGGCGCCGTGTCGGCCGCACTTGCAGCCGAGCCTGTTCTTCGGGCTCTTCTTCAACAGCTGCTGACAGAGGCTCTTCGCCTCCTCGGTGAACTTGGTCGAGTACCTTTCCTGATCTTCCTTCACCCTCCTGTCCACCTCCTCACGCTTCACCTTCTCCTTTCGCGCGCGAAACGGGGCCTGGCCCTCGATCATCTCGTACAACAGACACCCGAAGCTGAACCAGTCCGGCGAGAACGTGTACTTCTCGTTGTCGATCACCTCCGGGGCCATGTAACCAACGGTGCCCACTCTCCCCGTGACCATGTCACCCTCCGTGATCTCCACCGCCAGACCAAGGTCGGATATCCTCACGTGGCCGTGATCGTCCAGCAGTATGTTCTCCGGCTTGCAATCTCTGTAAACTATACCCTGCAGGTGCAAGTGCTCCAAGCCGCAGACAACCTCCGCCGCGTAGAACCTGGCGCGATTGATGTCGAAGCCAGGCTCACCGCCCATGTTGTAGATGTGGAACTTCAAGTCTCCACCGTTCATGATCGTCAGGACCAGGCAGAGCGCGTCCTTGGTCTCGTAGGCGTACGCCAGCGAAACGACGAACTTGGAGTTGATCTTTTGGAGTATGTTCTTCTCGATGAGCACCATCGCCTCGCCCTTTCGTTTCTTGATCCGTTTCTTCTCCAGTTTCTTGCACGCGTACATCTTGCCGGTCGCTCGCACCTGGCAGGCGCACACCTCGCCGAATCCACCCTTTCCCAGCACTCTGTACATGCGGAACGTCTTGTACGTGACCGGCTGCGCCTCCAGCCACTTCCATTGAAGGTACCTGCGGTGCAAGAGGGCCATTGTTAGAATCGACGTGGCAGGTTAAGGCTTAAGGGTGTTGTCGCAGGGCAAATATTTGGCGATTAGGGAACTCATAAGAGATAAGAGCGAGTTGGAGCGAAGGATTTGAACGACAGGTTCGTTGGCTCTGTGTAATTGCTTGTGCAAAGTTTGGGATTAGTTGAACGGTTCAATTAAAACTCTTTGTGTCAGAGATATGTATCCTTCGTCACTCTCAGAGTTTGTTGAAACTGGAACTCCTAATAAGTTTACAACCACCTTTTTGACACTTTTATCTGACATAAAAAAGAAAAGAGGAAAAATTACCAAAACTAACAACAGAGGTATGTTCAAACTCTGCTCAATACATATGTATCCTTCGTCACTCTCAGAGTTTGTTGAAACTGGAACTCCTAATAAGTTTACTACCACCTTTTGTCACCAACTCTTTTTGACACTTTTATCTGACATAAAAAGAAAAGAAGAAGAATTACCAGAACTAACAACAGAGGTATGTTCAAACTCTGCTCAATACATATGTATCCTTCGTCACTCTCAGAGTTTGTTGAAACTGGAACTCGTAATAAGTTTACAACCACCTTTTTGACACTTTTATCTGACACATTAAAAGAAAAACAGAAAAATTACCAGAACTAACAACAGAGTATGCTCAATACAGAGTCACCCGTTCAGTCCACTGTTCCATCTCTCTGATCAATTCAAATATTCATCGAATATTTGAAAGACACTTGTACGTTGTCAATTGTATAGAAAAAACAAAAAGATATTATCTCAAATTTTGTTCAGAACCATCCGACCAATTCACTTGCGCGACAAGCAGAGACGAGTGTGATGTCTTGAGGAAGAAATGAGCCAACAGTCAAATCGACTAAGGTTTGAAAAAAGAAACAGCCCTTTTCGAGCGAGTTACCTGTAGAAATAAAAGCTGGTTTGGAAAGCTGAAAAAGGCTCGCCGGCCAGGAAGTTTTTCACGGTCTGCGCGATCTCGACAAAGAGCTCCTTGCCGCCGGTGCCGAGTCTCTCCTCACACTGGGCGATCAAAGAGTCGTTTAGGATGTCGACGACCTCGGAGCCCTCTCTCTTCAGGTATTGCTCGAATAGGTCCTTGGCCAGCTCGGTCCGATTCTCATCCATCTCGATCTCGTACTTCTCGATCGCGTCCAGAAAGAGGTTGTACCGATGGTAGGACGGCTTCTTGTCCTGGCAGAATTGCCTGAACAATAGCCTACCGATCGGCTGTTGATCCACCACATAGCTGTACCTGATGTCTGCAACAATCGAAACAGGCAACAATCGTTCAGTTGCAATTTCATGGTAATTTAATAATATATAACGAAGTAACGGTGAAGTGTATCTTGCGATGTAATAATGATATGATACAGTAATTATATAATAATATAATAATCACATATATCAATAATATAATAATATAATTTCATTGTAATTTAATAATATATAACGAAGTAACGATGAAGTGTATCTTAGAATGTAATAATGATTTGATACAATAATTATATAATAATATAATAATCATATATACCAATAATATGATAGTATGATATAATAATAATTTCATAATATATAATAATTTCATTGTAATTTAATAATATATAACGCAGTAATAATGAAGTGTATTTTATAATATAAAAATAATATAATAGCATAATGTTTCATGTAATTTAATAATATATGACACGATAACGAAGTATATTTTACAATATAGTAATAATATAATACAATAATTATATAATAATATAATAATCGTATATATCAATACAATGATATTATATATATATCAATAATATAATAGTATAATATAATGATATAATAATTTTATTGTAATTTAATAATATATACAAAAAAGAATGTAATTATGCAGAGTTAATTATAATAATTTCATTGTAATTTAATATATATACAAAAAAGAATGTAATTATGCACAGTTAATTATAAGGCCATATTGAACCCTTTGAGAACCAACGGTATCAAAAAACGCAACATTTCATTTGCAATTCTTCTACTCCAACTATTCATTCACTGTGAAATCTGTTCTCGTTCAGAGAGGAGAAAATTATTTGATTGGAAATAATTAATTTGTCAATCGTTAATTTCTTTATGAAATGATACTTACAATCATTTATTATTGTTATTATTATTATTAATACAATTCAACTTAATTAATAATCATCGTTAAATAAATTATTATTAAATAATTATTAAACAAATTATAATTATAAATAGTTATCAAATAAATTATAATTATAAATAATTATCAAATAAATTATAATTATAAATAATTGTCAAATAAATTATAATTATAAATAATTATCAAATAAATTACAATTATAAATAGTTGTCAAATAAATTATAATTATAAATAGTTGTCAAATAAATTATAATTATAAATAGTTGTCAAATAAATTACAATTATAAATAATTGTCAAATAAATTACAATTATAAATAGTTGTCAAATAAATTATAATTATAAATAGTTGTCAAATAAATTACAATTATAAATAGTTGTCAAATAAATTACAATTATAAATAGTTGTGAAATAAATTATAATTATAAATAGTTATCAAATAAATTACAATTATAAATAGTTGTCAAATAAATTGTAATTATAAATAATTTTCAAATAAATTATAATTATAAATAAATGTCAAATAAATTACAATTATAAATAGTTATTAAATAAACTATAATTATAAGTAATTATCAAGTAAATTACAATTATAAATAGTTATTAAATAAACTATAATTATAAGTAATTATCAAATAAATTATAAATAGTTATCAAATACAATTATAAATAGTTATCAAATAAATTATAATTATAAATAATTGTCAAGTAAATTATAATTATAAATAGTTTATCAAATAAATTATAATTACAAATAATTGTCAAGTAAATTACAATTATAAATAGTTATTTATAAATAGTTATCAAATGAATTATAATTATAAATAGTTACCAAATAAATTATAATTTAAATAGTTTATCAAATAAATTATAATTATAAATAATTATACCAAATGAATTATAATTTAAATAATTATTAAATAAATCCACTAACAATCATTTGTAATCTAACGACACTAGTTGACACGACATAAAAATTCAAATGTGAAAGGGCGAATCGATACGCGGCGTCGCGTCGTCGCCAAGTTTCGCGAAACGAGTTGCTCGCGGTCGGAAGGTTGAATCCGTTGGGAGATCTCAGGGCCGAGGCGATAATCGCGAAATCACGTCGAAAATGACCGTGGATTATCACCACGAGCGTTATTTCCGGCGTTGAAGCACGAGGAAGAAGATCGAGGAACATTCCGACTGAACTCGATTAAATCCCCACCTATCCCTGTTTCGCGACGTTTTGCAATAATTAAATTAAGCAATAAAGAAATTAATAGCAAGTGTAATTGACTGATCGACGCCTTTGGGGATCGACATAGACCTTGCGTTAGAGTTTCTATCGATATGTCATTCGCCTAATTAATTAATTTTTCTCGTCGAACAACAATTTGTCACGACGTTTGCACTGCGACGTATGACTGTGACAATTAACTCGCGGAATTTTATTTCGGTAAGTCGATAAATTTAATAATGAAAATGAACGTGTAATGTGTAGCATGGTTAACTATACACATGGTTTTAAATATTGAGATGCATACTGCAGAGAATGCAGCGTAATATTGCTGGAACAATTAATTGGCGTTAGAAATTTGACTGTTGAAAACGTACCCCGACTGAGGACAGAGAGAATTTTCTAAGTGATATATTGGTCTAATTTCCACAAAATTTTTCAAAATTTATCAACCTCAATATCATGTGAAAATGACAAATTCAATATGTAAAATGACCTAAGATAAGTGTGGATAAATTATCGTGCATTATAAAATTATTATTATTATAAAAATATTAAGGTTATAATATTATAAAAATATTAAAATTATAATACTATAAAAATATTAAACTTATAATATTATAAAAATATTAAAGTCGTAATATTATAAAAATATTGAAGTCATAATATTATAAAAATATTAAAGTCATAATATTATAAAAATATTAAAATTATAATATTATAAAAATATTGAAGTCATAATATTATAAAAATATTAAAGTCATAATATTATAAAAATATTAAAGTCATAATATTATAAAAATATTAAAGTCATAATATTATTATTGTCATTATGTCTATTTCACCAGTTTATCTAACATAGATAACATCTACATTGGTACCATACGTAATACCATCATTAGTTAGTTTCGTTTCGATATCTTCGCTCTCCGATTTCCCAAAATTGAAAGAAAAGAAGAGAAAAATGATCTCTAAATGACCGAAACCCCAGCGATTACGTCTGAATCCAACAAAAATCCTCCCCTTCGGTGACGATCCATCCAATTTCAATCGCAAAACACCCCACGAGAACTGGCTGGTTTTGGACGATCAATCAACCGTGGCTCATCAATCAGCCGTAATATCTGAGAGCCTAACTCGGGGATGAATGAGCCTCCGGAGGCGGAAGAGGCGGTCCAACCTCCTCCTGAAAGGAGACACTTTCAGAAGCCTTGGGCTCTCATCACGGCTTAATTAACCGAGACAACGGAGCTCGAACAGCTTCTTATCTTAATACAGCCTTTCTCCACGGGCACGTTCATTTTCTCTCTCTCTCTCTTTCTCTTTTTCTCATTTCTTTCTTTCGCGCTCGCGTGAGATTCAATAATCCGGCACGAGGTCACGCGTTGGAAGGGTCACGCGTTGATTAGCCGCGAGATTCACGGGTGGGAAAGAAAAAACGGCGACTTGTGCAAGACAGCCGCCAGAGTGGATGTCTGTCGCCAGTTTTCCTTTTTTTCTTTTTTTCTTTTTTTTAAAGAGTGGATTTAATAAAATGTCTACAACGGGAATCACTCAACTACTCTGCCGCTCGAAATTAATCCGAATTTCATTTGTTATGACGAAGCAACAGACGTACGATAAAGGAAAATAATCGAAAATTAATTGCTTGACATCTCTGTGCAACTTTCGTTTGAAATCCTTTCAATTTTCTTTCTTTGTATGATCGATATATGATCATTCGATTCGATCATTATTAAATAATTTATATATATATATATATTATATTATTATATTATTAAATAATTTATGTATATATTATATTATTATATTATTAAATAATTTATATATATAATTATTAAATATTATTATTTATACATATTATATTATTACTATATTATTAGATAATTTATTAATTTATCATTAAATAATTTCAGATGGCAAAGTATATACTTGAATAGACAGTCTAATAATTGAAATATCTGTGATACGAAAAATCTTTATTAACAAAAGTTGTTCAGTATAAATTCAGTATAAATTGTTCAGTATAAGTTGTTCTTTATATATATATATATATATATATAAATCTATAAATATCTATAAAAATTTCTAAAAATTTATAAAAATCTATATATATATATATCTATAAATATGTATATAAATCTATGAATATCTATAAATATCTATATAAATCTATAAATATCTATAAAAATCTATAAATGTCTATATAAATCTGTAAAAATTATAAATATCTATATAAATCTGTAAATATTTATAAAAATCTATGAAAATCTATAAAAATCTATAAATATCTATAAAAATTTCTAAAAATCTATAAATATCTATAAAAATCTATAAAAATCTATATAAATCTGTAAATATTTATAAAAATCTATAAAAATCTATGAATATCTATAAAAATCTATATAAATCTATAAATATCTATATAAATCTATAAATAAGCTACTTTCTAATAATAAATCTAACAACGCGACAGATTGTTTTGGCATTTTAGTCGGCACTCGATCACGAGGCGAATCCCGCCATCGAGGACGAGATCGAAATTGGAACGTTCGAGATCGAAAGTTCGTGAACCCGCACGACAAACAGTCGCCGAAGATTTTAATTGGCGCGTCTGCTGCACCAGACTCCCCTACCTCCCCTTTCAATCTATCTATCTATCTATCTCTGTCTCGTTTATCCCTCTTATCGGCGTCATCTTATTATCGTTATCGGTCGGCGGATTAGAATAAGAGGATTAAAGGTTCACCGATCGTTCCGGTTCCACTGTGCGAAAAAGGCGTGGAAAAGAGGGAGAGAGAATATACAATGGAACTTCATTTTCCTCGAACCGATTGGAAATTCTAACACGCGTGCATGAGCGTCGACGCGTATCTAAATAAAATTCTCACTTTTATACGTACGATCTCTTCTCTTGAACAATTTCAAAACAAATTCTACTTTAACGAAACGTTCAAATTTTTTTCAAAACAATATTAAAATGTTTTTCTCGTTTTTTTTTTTTAAATAATTCTTTTCAAACAGCGAGATTTTCTTTCTTCAACGATTTCAAACAGGTGAATTTAATGAAGTCTGTAGTCTATATAAAATTTAGCAAACAATTACCGCGATAATTCGCGGTAAACTGAATTTTTTTTCTCGATCGGTTCGTCATTGTTAAATTCCGTTTCTTTTTAACATCGGAGCTACGAAAGATAATTGCATGTTTAATATTTCTTCATCTTATCTGGATCGTGTCTTTCACTTGCAGTTAGATTCTGTAATTTCAGGAAATTTCCAGAAATTGAAGTATTTATAATATTACGTATTTATAATTAGTTTATAATTATAAATACGTATTAAGTATTTATAATGTAATATATTTGAAGTGATATAATATTAATTGAAGTATTTATAATGTCCGATTCTTAAGACTGTAACGATCGTCTACTTTCCATAGTAATTTTCATCAGGCGCTAAAAAAGAATCCTACGAAAATCTGATTTCTACTTTATACAAAGAAACCATGAATCTAAAAAAAAAAAAAAAAAAATGAAAAGAAGACAAAAGTACCAAACGTGTAAATAAATTGACTACAAACTTATTACAATTCGTCTCTCGATTATTAAAAATTGCACGACTCCGCGCTAGCATCGTCATCGTTATAACATTGACAAATGCAATTTACATAACGAGAGAATTATTGGGGACTGATCGTATCGCTCGTTAATACATAAAGTTTCATTTCAGATGAATAAAATCTAATCCCGACGAATAGTTTTATATATATATAAACGAAGATTCGCCGGATTTACCTTCACTATTAATTAATAAAATCCACGACAACATATATATGTATAAAATTCGATAAGTAGAATTCGAATCGATGGTTTTACTGAACACTATAAATAATGTTCCAGTAAATGGACAAATGGAATTCTACTGTTCGCTGATGTATGAAATTTCATATTCCAACAAGTGAAAATTGAAAGTTTTATTGGAATTCTACTATAATTCGTAATTACCGGAGTTTTATTGGTATTCTACTATAATTCGTAATTACCTACGCGGAGTTTTATTGGAATTCGACTATAATTACCGAGTAATGCAAAATTTAGAATATTCTACTAAATCTGTGCCTTCAGATTCAGATATCCAGATAAGTGTCGCAGAAAAATTTAAGAAAAAAAAAAAAAATTTCTCGAAACATATCCAATTACGCGCACAAGTAATTACTCTAACCACACTGTTTATATCTTTGGCACTGTAAAATTCAATTCTACTGGAGTTCTATTAGTCGCTGACGTCGAAATCACTCTGATCACACGAGACACAGTTCCGCGAAGCGAAACTCCTGATAAATAAAGATTCCACTGAGCTTTTGTTGTTCGTTAATTCATTCGTTTTACGCTCGTACGAATGAATTCAATCGACAGAAATTCATAAATGTTTCTATTTGAAGCTCTTTCTGAAATAATTCTGAGAATTCTAGAGAAGTTTGCTATTTGATATTGATAGAAGAGTGATTTAAAAACTATAAAGAATGTCTCTTGATTATTATTTGCATTATCATATCGTAATATTATATTATACACGTGTATGTTTATAATTGTAATATAATTATTATGTGATATTGTACTGTCACGTGTAATTAATATACTTCGTACACGCTCATAAAATGAAAATGAGTAAATTTCATGTGATAGTAGGTAACAATTATACGAATTAATATTTTTATAACTACAAATAGGGAATTTCTTTACATAAGATTTATTATGGCGTTTATAATGGTGTAAAAAAAGTTATAAATATTGCGTCGAACATTATATCACGAACGTAAGAAAATTGTAAAGTTTTCAATATATTTTTACAGTCTAAAACTTGTGATCAAAGACAATAATTCATCAATTTCTTCAAACGTTGCAAAACCTAAATGTCATATTAATCTTGCACCTTTCACTATAATAATATTTAAATTTCGTGAAATATTTAATATAATAATATAATAAAATTTAATTTTCATTAAATTATTATTAAATTTAATTAAAATTCAAATTTGATTGAATTATTATTCAATTTAATTATCTCAAATTTGAAAAATTATTATCATCAAATTACATTAAATTAAAATCACACCATCCAGGTGGAGAAAAGAAAAGAACTGCAAATGAAACTTGAATGAGCCAGAAAGGAATATTGCACAAACTCATTACACTCTATGATGAAATAAAAATTTCACATTTAACAAGGCTACTCGTGACGAAGACTCACCTAACTTATCTTTTAGGCCGATGCACTGGGAGATGTGTGGAAACTGGAGTATCTTTCGCCATTTTTTACTCTTACCCTTGTTACTGTCACCACCGCCTGCAAAATGACCAAATCAGAGATTAGAAACTGAATTAGAGAACATTTTCATACATTTTATTTTACGTTTTCATTTAACACGTTGTGTTTCATTATTTTATTAACAAACTGCAGATGAATATATTGAAACGCTATTTAATTGATCAACGAGGGTCAACTGTTGCCACACCGGAGGAAAATAAATTGGCGAGGAAACGGTGATTTCCTTGGCTCCGGGCATTTCAATTATGCAACGAATCTCGTCTTGCAACAATCGACGCTAATTAAAACTGCAATAGAGGAGCCCGTTTCTGCGATTTCAACGATGCAGAGAGTTCGTAATTGGAAAGCGGTATATAGCTGATAATTTCAACCGTGGTCAGCAACGTTCCGTTGAAATAAAGAGGCATCTCGTGACCTTGACAGTTTAAGTAATAAAAGTACTAGTAACTTATTTTCTCTTTTTTTTCTTTTTTTTTTTTTCTACATAGGTAAATGGAAAATATGGGAACCTTTTATAGAATTTTGTTCAAATACATAGGAATTATATTTTAATAAATTTCTACATATTTTATTCAAATACGTAGGAATTATATTTTAATAAATTTCTATATATTTTATTCAAATACATAAGAATTATATCTTAATAAATTCCTATACATTTTATTCAAATACATAGGAATTATATCTTAATAAATTTCTATGTATTTTATTCAAATACATAGGAATTATATTTCAATAAATTTCTATATATTTTATTCAAATACATAAGAATTATATCTTAATAAATTCCTACATATTTTATTCAAATACGTAGGAATTATATTTTAATAAATTTCTATATATTTTATTCAAATACATAAGAATTATATC
>NW_025109394.1:12547-16111 GCF_011392965.1 Frieseomelitta varia
GAATTATATCTTAATAAATTCCTACATATTTTATTCAAATACGTAGGAATTATATTTCAATAAATTTCTATATATTTTATTCAAATACATAAGAATTATATCTTAATAAATTCCTACATATTTTATTCAAATACATAGGAATTATATTTTAATAAATTTCTATATATTTTATTCAAATACATAAGAATTATATCTTAATAAATTCCTATATATTTTATTCAAATACATAAGAATTATATCTTAATAAATTCTTATACATTTTATTCAAATACATAGGAATTATATCTTAATAAATTCCTATATATTTTATTCAAATATATAAGAATTTTATTCAAAGAATGAATCATATTTATGTTTATGTATGTATAATCTTTTTTTCTGCACATAAAAATTTCTTTCTAAACAAACTATAAATAAAAGAATAATAATTCAGCATAAAGTATAATAAGAAGAACAATAATTTTAAATAAAATTAAAATTGTAAATAACAATGATAAAGATACGAGTCTTCATATATATTTTTATAGACAATCTTTTTATGAAAAATTTTATACTGAACTGGTCGTTTCGATTAGTTGAATTACTCAAACAGATATTAATTTCTTCCTTCGATTGTCGATCAAAGTATAGCTCCTATTTCGGAACAATATATGTATGTATGTATATATAGTACGTGTCTGCTATGTACGATATCAAATTGAGTCTATTATTAGTGATTTATACAAACTCTACGTAGAACGATAAACGTCATCGAAATTCCTGCACGTTTACTGACGCGATATTTCCCTTGGGAAAAAAAATTCTAACAATAATGAAGAATAACAACTCGGAGAAATCGTTTCGGAATTCCTCCGTTACTAGTTCCTAATGACTGTATCTCTATATGCAACGCGGCACATTGGCCGCGAAAAGGTAATTAAAGAAGAAACGAATATATTCTCTCCCAATGAAAATTCAAATTTTAGATATTATCTGTGAAAATATTATCGTAAAATTATTCGAGAGAGAGAGAGAGAGAGAGAGAGAGAGAGAGAGAGAGAGAAAGAAAACAATTCATCAAAAAAATGGGCAAATTTATTTTTTAATGAAGAAATAGAAATGATAGAAAATTAATTTTGACAAAAATTGAACGAATGAGAGTGATACTCGTGTCATAGAATAATAATTAATGAAAAGAATGATAATGTGAGTAATCCTCTTTATGAAGAAAATAATAAATAATAAAATACAAAGTTGGAAACAAAGGTGAGGTGTGATGATAGAACGAATAAGAATGAACAAATCTGAATTGAAAAATAATAGCTTGTAAATAGGGCACGAATTTAACATATATGAAAATTGTTACGAACGTCACTATAGAAATAGAAAAGAAGAAAAATGTTTCATAAATTATAATGTACTTTGCTTTGAATATTTTAAAATATTCTATTGTGTATAATATAATAGTATGTATAATATAATAGTTATATTATAGTAAATATTCTATTATATGTAATATTATATATAATATATATTTATTATTTATTATATATAACAGTTATATTCTATTATATTCTATAGTAAATATTCTATTATATGTAATATTATATATAATATATATTTATTATTTATTATATATAACAGTATATATAACATTCTATTATAGTAAATATTCTATTAAATATAATATTATATATAATATGTATTTATTATTTATTATATATAATAGTTATATTCTATTATATTCTATTATAGTAAATATTCTATTATATATAATATTATGTATAATATTATATATATTTATTATTTATTATATATAACAGTAAATATTCTATTATATTCTATAGTAAATATTCTGTTATACATAATATTCTATTATCTACAATATAATAATAAAATATTTCATTTTTAAACACCCTAATTTTCCACGAAAAATACGTAAATTCCGCATCCCAGTTACAAGTGTAACAATGAACAATCAAATGTCCAATCTCCAATAAATATTCGTTCCGGATGGAGGGACGAACTGAAAAAAAAAAAAAAAAAAAAAACGAAGTGGAAATATTCGCGATTTTTCAGACAGATGAATATTTGTGACCTAGCGACGAATCGTCCCGCGGATAATCGATAAACGCGAGAGCGCACGGATAGAGCACGGAATAGTTTCCGGGAGCTGCAGGAAACCGCGGGCAAAGTAGTACAATTCCGTTTCACCAGCCAGTAATTAATAGTTTGCCGAAGTATCGACAGCATGAAAAAAGTTGCACCGTCTCGCTACAAAAGCCACCACTGTAGCAATTGATCAACAAATCGTCGAATACACGCGTCGTAACCATTTTAATTGACTCGCGACAAGATTAATGATCAATTAATGACGTCAGCTTCTGATAGAATCAACAGGTTGTGTATATTCGTCTTCTTCCCTTCTTTTTTTTTTTTCTTTTTCTTTTTAAAAGAGAATCGTAGAGTAATGAAGATTATAAATGGAACTCCATATTTATATGCGTGTTTATTTGTTCTTTTTGCTGTTTGAATTCGCCTGTCATACTAATTCGAGCTCCCATTGTGTAGACGGAGGGAGAGAAATTGGAAGATTAGTAACAAAGAGGAGAACTAGAACTGCTGTGTGACAATTCAATTGTATAAACTATTTATCTCTTTGTCTCTTTTAATTTAAAACAGTTAGTTTTCTCTGATTCGTAGATTTGGGATTGTTAAGAATTCTTCCATTAATTAATACTGTCAGGTATTATTCTACACGAAAAGAAATGACTCGAGAAGGAAGAATAAATTTTTCTGATTTAAGACTTCGGAATATCTCCTATTAATTACTGTCGCGTCTGGAATTAGTTAATTTCAAGTATTTCGTCTGAAATTGGTAAATTTTCAAGCTCCATTTCCTCGTCACGTGTAATAATTTCATTCTTTTCTTTCGACTCGTTTCTTAAACACAAAATTACACCCTGGTTGTACGACGATTTTAGAAACACCCTGTATAAATCAGATCAATCATAAAATTGACCAACTCATCTCCCTAAGACTAAAAAAAAAAAACTCCCGAAGTAAGAAACGAACGAGAAAGTAAGAAATTAAAAAAAAAAAAAAATAATTTCGACAGAACAGAGTAACCAAAAAGGAAAAAAAAAATCAGGTGAACCTGAACAAGAATCACCCCTTCCCACAAATAACAAATTTACTACTTCTCAATAATTTCTATCCAATGATATCGTACCGACGAGTAGAAAAAGCAAGCGACGAATTATTGTATGCAGTTTTGGTCACTCGTTATGGTCCGCAATCGGTTAGTGGTTAACCTCTTGCGCTGGAATGACGTGCCACGCACGTCGAGAATTTTTTATCCCAAAATTGCAATATTTTCTCAGTGTTCAAGTATATTTATGTAAAACAAAACAGGCAAAACAAATAATATAAATTTATTGCTTCTCAATAATTTCTATCTATGATGATAACGTACCGAATAGAAAAAGTAAGCGACGAATTATTGTATACGGTTTTGGTCACTCGTTATGGTCCGCAATCGGTTAGTGGTTAACCTCTTGCGCTGGAATGACGTGCCACGCACGT
>NW_025109394.1:16910-31513 GCF_011392965.1 Frieseomelitta varia
ATCCCAAAATTGCAATATTTTCTCAGTGTTTAAGTATATTTAAGTAAAAGAAAATAGGCAAAACAAGTAATAAATTTATTAATTTTTTATCCCAAAATTGCAATATTTTCTCAGTGTTTAACTATATTAAGTTTAACAGAATAGGCAAAACAAATAATATAAATTTATTACTTGTTAATAATTTCTATCCAGTGATGTCGTACAGGACGAGTACAAAAAGAAAGCGGCGAATTATTGTGTACGGTTTTGGTCATTCGTTATGGTCCGCAATCGGTTGCCGGCGCAAATGGTTAACATGGAACTCGAGCGTGGCCCTCCTTCGATCAACTTTCCGAGTTTTAAAAAGGGAGCCTCCGCCGGAAGTAGAGGAACACGTGCAGCGGAAGAAAGAAGGAAAACGACGACATCGATCGTCCGGAGTAAAAGACGAGAGAGATGGTCCAGGTTTTTCTGCGCGAACGACCGATCGCGTTTCCGCGAACGTGCGCTCGAGGGTTGCGGAAGCGGAAAGGAGAGGAGGATAAGTCGAATCGCGTCGGTAGATCAAAGAAAGTGGTACGTGCTTGCGATAAATCAGCGGCGACATTTCTCTGCCTCATCCTCGACGGGCGGATTATTTTTTTTTTTCTCCCCGAAACACGCAGCTTTCCCGTGTTTTCCTCCCGATTGTTTTTCACGAACGAACGTGTGAGATCATCCCGATGAAGGGAACTGGAGGATTGAATTCGGGAGAATGTCGAAATTCGGATCGAGACACGATAACCTCAGAATAATCAATATTGAAACATAAAAATAATATATAATATATATTATTTTTATATATATAATATATAATATATAATAATTATCAATATTGAAACATAATGTTGTGGTATCTTTTAACGGCGAATTATTGTGTACAGTTTTGGTCATTCGTTATGGTATAATAATTACATTGCTTTTAATAATTGAATAATTAAAAATCGCTTAAACTTAATATCTAGATAATTAAAATGTGATAAATAAAATCTGAGGTAGCTGTGTCTTTCGATATTAATAATTACACTTGTTAAGATTAAAATTATATTTCAACTTGACTATAAATAACTTCGAAATACAAATGTTCTGTAGCTTGAATTATATTACTTGATGTGTTTTGCCTCTACAACTCGAACTCGAAGAGAAGCCCGATCTTCACAAGTCGAAGTTTAATTGAATTAAAATTATAGAGATTCTATAAAATTGTAGAAAATTATATTTATAATAATTTTGAAAATTATATTTATAATTTTAAAAATTATATTTATAATTTTAAAAATTATATTTATAATTTTAAAAATTATATTTATAATAATTTTAAAAAATATACTTTTAGCAAAGTAAAAAAATATACCTATAGCAATTTTTATATAATACTTTTAGCAAAGTAAAAAAATATACCTATAGCAATTTTTATATAATACCTTTAGCAAAATAAAAAAATATACTTATAGCAATTTTTATGCAACTCTTTTAGCAAAGTAAAAAAATATACCTATAGCAATTTTTATATAATACTTTTAGCAAAGTAAAAAAATATACCTATAGCAATTTTTATATAATACCTTTAGCAAAATAAAAAAATATACTTATAGCAATTTTTATGCAACTCTTTTAGCAAAGTAAAAAAATATACCTATAGCAATTTTTATATAATACTTTTAGCAAAGTAAAAAAATATACCTATAGCAATTTTTATATAATACCTTTAGCAAAATAAAAAATGTACCTATAGCAATTTTTATATAATACCTTTAGCAAAGTAAAAAAATATACTTATAGCAATTTTTATGCAACTCTTTTAACAAAGTAAAAAAATATACTTGTAATAATTTTTATATAATACCTTTAGCAAAGTAAAAAAACACACTTATAGCAAGTAAAAAAAAATTATATTTAGAATAATTTTAAAAAATATATTTTTAACAAAAATATTATATTTTTATAATTATTCTAGAATTATACATATATCATTATATGTAGTGTGTGTGTATATATCATTTAAAATTATATCTTCACTTTTCTTTCTCTTCACTAAAATTATATCTTTCATTTATTTCATCCGTCACGTCCAACTTCGATATCTTCTCACTTTCCACTTTTTACTCTTCCTCAATCGCGACACTCATCATTTTTCATCGTCCAATTTTCATTACTCTAATTATCGTTCGTTGTTTTCATTTTTTATCCCAACCGACGTCAACCCTCAGACTTTAGACCAATATCGATTATACAATCGACTACGGTGTAATTTTAACCAGTAACAGTTAAACGCGAATCGTGGTTCGAGCCAACGAGGGAAGCACATTTCAGAAAATAATCAGCACAAGGTCGAGGGTGGTGGTTCATTCATCTCGCAACTGTCATAAACGCATTACGCCGTTCGCGGCAAACAGCGTGCAGCAAGCGGAATACATTTGCAAATTAATGAAATGGGTTGGTGGGAGGGGGAGGGTGGCTAAATTCTGGGAGCACGTTCGAATAGAAAGCGAGGAACTCGTGACTCGAGTGCCCGATGAAATCGTCTCGCAGATTGTGTAGATCGTTATGATTAATGGTCGTGCTGATTCCGAACACTCGAAGACGATTCATTTCGTTTCTTCTTTTTCTGGTACGATGAATTTCATTGGCGAGGATTAGTGAAGGGAGAACGTCGAAGACCGTCGATGATAATCTATAACGATGATAATTAGTGAAAGAACATTCTGTTGTATAATCATGTTGTATAACGCGCTTCATTAATATCTTTCGCAACATTGTGTCTCCGCTATGACGAGTTTTAGAACGTTTCACTGGGAAAGGGACTAAATGTCATCAATCCTGAGCTTTCGAATGTCAAGGGGGCCTTGTATTTTTGTTTCAGGGAACAGTGAACAAGTGAATTTTGTAATAATGCTGCTCTCTTTGTAATAATGCTACTAATGTGACTCTGAACAAGTGAATTTTGTGATAATTCTGCTCTCTTTGTAATAATGCTACTAATGTGACTCTGAACAAGTGAATTTTGTGATAATGCTGCTCTCTTTGTAATAATGCTACTAATGTGACTCTGAACAGGTGACTTTTGTGATAATGCTGCTCTCTTTGTAATAATGCTACTAATGTGACTCTGAACAAGTGAATTTTGTGATAATGCTGCTCTCTTTGTAATAATGCTACTAATGTGACTCTGAACAAGTGAATTTTGTAATAATGCTACTAATGTGACTCTGAACAAGTGAATTTTGTAATAATGCTGCTCTCTTTGTAATAATGCTACTAATGCGACTCTGAACAAGTGAATTTTGTGATAATGCTGCTCTCTTTGTAATAATGCGACTCTGAACAAGTGAATTTTGTGATAATGCTGCTCTCTTTGTAATAATGCTACTAATGCGACTCTGAACAAGTGAATTTTGTGGTAATGCTGCTCTCTTTGTAATAATGCTACTAATGCGACTCTGAACAAGTGAATTTTGTGGTAATGCTGCTCTCTTTGTAATAATGCTACTAATGCGACTCTGAACAAGTGAATTTTGTAATAATGCTGCTCTCTTTGTAATAATGTTACTAATGCGACTCTGAACAAGTGAATTTTGTAATAATGCTGCTCCCTTTGTAATAATGCTACTAATGTGACTCTGAACAAGTGAATTTTGTAATAGTGCTACTCTCTTTGTAATAATGCTACCAATGTGACTCTGCTGTCTTAATAAAATGAAACATTAATATTGATCTATAATGTAACATGTAACATTAATCTGTAATCATGTGAAATGTTGTAATAACACAGAGAAAATATTGACCCACTATCTTAAAACTTTTATCACAATACATCACCATAGGAGCAACATATCAATCTTTCAAACGTTGACGATTTCTATTTGCCTAGTTGGCGTTGGAAAAATTGAAGATAAAAAATATATAAAGTAAATATAGGGTAAAATTTTTTTTTCTATTTTGTTTTACTAAACCATCAAAATATAAGAAAAACACTAATTTTATTAATTTTAAATTAAATTTAAGTACAAACATGACTTTCAAAAATTATTTCTCTCAAATGTTGATGTACAAAGCGTTCGCAAATTGGAAAGAAATTATGGATTTATTTTAATAGGAAGTGATTTTTGTCCCACCCTGTATATTTAAATACGTGACCTTACTTTTTATAATTATCTTTACGAAAATAATACAAATTTGCATGAAGATCCGCGTGTTTAGTTATTGCAATATCCTGCAGTGTAACGATCTTTGTAGATAATTACTTTGGAAAACGCGCATAATATAAACTTATAAATTTGATATATAAATATATATAAATATAAATAATATATAAATATATATAAATATAAATAATATATAAATATAAATATTATAAATATAAATAATATATAAATATAAATATTATAAATATAAATAATATATAAATATAAATATTATAAATATAAATAATATATAAATATATATAAATATAAATATAAATAAAAGTCAATAATATGAACAATCAATAAACAGTCAATAATATAAACTTATAAATATGACTATAAATTTAATATATAAATATATACAAATATAAAAATAAATTGTAACAAATACAATATATAAATATAAATTTAATATAACGTTGTTGTATCACAATTAAAATAAAAATCGCACGACCAAACAGAAAAAGAATAATACAGAATTGTTTGCAATGATGGCAAACAACGTTCGTAGCGTTAGATTTCTCGATTTAATATTTCTTGTACGATTCGACGTGCGTCAAGAGAAACGTGACGTTCGGAAACAATCGTTGCCACTTTTCGAAACTGTAAATACATCCGGATCACGTTTTCAACTAACGGTACGTAGAAATTTATCGTCCGTTTCTGATCGTTTTAATAATAATAATAATAACAATAGAAAAAAAAGAAAGAAATTAAATAATAATAGAATCAAAAATTAAACAATAGAATTAAAGAAATAGCGGGTCAAATAACAGAATCGAAAAATAGAATCAAAAATTAAATAATAGAATTAAAGAAATAGCGAATAACAATAGAATCAAAAATTAAATAATAGAATTAAAGGAAAGAATGTTTCATTAATCTATTCAAAATCTATTCCTTTTATTTTTATTTATTTATTTTCTTTTTTTTTTTTTGCACCGTAAGAAAAATTTTAATTTATCGCGTGAGAAAAATGTTGATTTACTAATGAAGACTGAAAACTATTTACGCAAGAGCACTGTACTCAAGCGGGTACTGTGTCTGATGCACAATGTAATTTTACACATTGAAGCGTAGAGGAACGAAACGTTTAGACTAAATTGAATAAATCAGATGTCTCACGTCTTTCTATCTCTTTTCAAACACTGTCTCCTCTTCTTCGAACAAAATTTTACTCGAAAACTTTCTCACGAATATACGTCACTACGTTGGAAAGAATTCGAAAGAATTCTAATTTCCCATCATTCTGGAGAATAATCCTCCTCTTTTCTATTCAAAAAATTCTATTCGATATCTTTTACCACGCGATACAATTCTACGCGAAATTTTTTGAAATTTCCTCTAGAAAATCCTCTCGCGGCCGTTTATTCTCTCTCTCTGTGCTCAGTCTTCGTCAAACATATCCCGAACGAATATGAAATATTTCACATTGCTCAGACTTTAAAGACTTCTGTCGCGCAATAACGTTCCCCCTCTTTTATTCGCGTAGTATCGCGTAATATATTCTCCTTTATCCAATTTTCTCCACGATTTCCTACCGTGGTTTCTTCCTCGCGCGTCACTCGTGCCACGGCAATTCCCCAGATGGGTGTCAAACATCTGACAAATACGCGCGTCTTACGGAAAGTCGAAGTCGAGCGTCTCGTTTTTCGACAGAGAGAGATCGCACCCCCGACAGCAAAATCTGAATCTTTTCCAAACGATCAGCCTGGTCCCGCGGAGACCACCATGGTCACGTCAAAAATGGCGCCCGCGTTAAACCGGAGCTGCTTTCTTACGCAACGCCGACAAACATCCTCTCGTCCAGTCCTTAGCAAACACGCGCACGTACACGCATACGTTGAATTTATCATTCCGCGGAGCTCGATTTGGCTTTGTTTCACTGTACGTGGGTGGGCCAAAGAATCGCTTCCCGATTGAAACAAATCCGTAACGTTTCCTATTGTCTGCGCCCCTGACGAGTTCAAAATCGACGAGCTTTCGAATTGAAATTTAATTTAAAATTAATAAAAATTGGTTTCTCTCCTTATATTTTGATGTTTTATTAAAACGTAATAGTAAAATTGGAGGGAGGGAGAAACTTTTTGTACGTGTCTCCCTTTTCCCAAAGCAATCCACAAACGTCTAATTGCAACCAGAATTCGGTATTTTTTTGTTCGTTACAACTTTCTGACAAAGTTCCAACGTGTGTGTTTGATATAAAAACTGATTGTGGAATATAGTATAGTGAATATAGTATGAATATAGTATAGTGAATTTAATAATATCCTTATTATAAACAATATTAAATTGTTATATGATATATATAATTATTTTATATAATATATACATATTCTTATATATATTATTATATATGATGTATAATATCTAAATAATAATAATATAATAATAATTAGTAGAGTAACATATAATATTACACATACATATAACATATAACATCTAATATCTAAATAATAATAATAATAATAAAATAAATTAATATAATAATATAATAATATAATTACAATAATAATAATAATTAGTACAGTATCTAAATAATAATAATAAAATAATAATAATAATATAATAATATAATTACAATAATAATAATGATTAGTACAGTATCTAAATAATAATAATAAAATAATAATAATATAATAATAATAATTAGTACAGTAACATATAATACATAATTATAATAAAATTTAATAATTCTTCATCTATTCTCCAAATCTAACTACTATGTCTTGCGCGTATTGTCAATCAGGCATTGCAATTCTCTCGGATCACTGTCACGAAACATAGCAAACGGCCGAACGAAAAACGAGTAAGAAACGCAATAGAGAACTTTCCTCTGTGAAAGACAGAATCCGTAGGCCAACGATCAGGTTCCCAATTCAGAGTCATACAACAAAACAACCCCTTGGAACCGCGATTCCTCGTGAAAAAGAGAAAAAAAAGAAAGAAAAGGAGAAAAATCCCAGTCAGAATCTGCAGCGAACTCGCGAAGAAGCGAGGAAGCTGATCCAATCCTGCACTCTCTCTCTCTCTCTCTCTCTCTCTCACTCTCTCTCTCTCTTTCTCTCTCCTGTAGCGTGAAGGAATCTCCCGCGAAAGGGGGCGAGTATTCCATCTTTCATCCGATTGAAATGCGATAAGCCAGAGGCAAGGACGGGAATAGCGAGGATTCCATCGATTCGTTCGCGAGGTACGGGCGTGTTGCGTGGCTGTTTTGCCTCGCGGAGGTGGCGAATTTGAATTAGCGTGGCGGCGAATACCGCCGACGGTGAAACGCAACAGAGAGAAAGAAAGAAACAAGGAAAGAGAGAGAGAGATCCTGTTGCGTGGTAAAAGCAGAAAGTAGGTAAATGGGCTCTCGCGTGACGCCAACAACGTCAAAACGAGCCTTGTAATCGCATCGTCTCGTCGAACATTGCAAATGCACGGTAGGATATTGACCGATTTGTGAACGGGGAGTTCGAAAGGCGAATTCGCGTCTTTCAGTTTTCAACCTTTGTCAACGCGAGACGAGAAATTCTCGTGTTTCAACGTTGCGAACGTAGGAACGCTTTTTTTTTTTTGAGTTGTAGGCGACACGACCCAGGCAAAGTTATATATAATTTACATTCGCAAATAATAATTTACATACGTATAATTTACATACGTAATATTACGTATAATTTACATTACGTAATATTACATGTAATATATAATTATATATTACAACGTTATATGATTTTTCAAGAAGTAGGGAAATTGTTTCCTAACATACCGCACCAAGAAACGTCGCTAGAAATATTTTCATTCTATTTAATAAAATATCCTACCTGCGAAACGAAGAATAATTAATAATTTCAACTGTTGATAAAATAATACACTTAACTTGTTGAACGCTATACATTCTCCCGAGCCCTTTCAATCATATATTAAATAATTCAAGAAATACGAGAAAATACCGGCTACACACATTTATCAGAGCCATACCTCAATGCGTTAATATAAATATAAAATAAACAATAGTTAAAATCGAAAATACACAATATATAGATTCTCAAACATTATTATAGAAAATATATTGTACATAGTAATATTAAATATTAATAGTAATATTGTATATCGTAATAGTAATAGTAATATTGTAATAGTAATATTGTAATAGTAATATTAAATATTAATAGTAATATTGTATATCGTAATAGTAATAATAATATTGTAAAAATAATATTGTAATAGTAATATTGTAAATAGTAATAGTAATATTGTATATCGTAATAGTAATAGTAATATTGTAAAAGTAATATTGTAAATACTAATATTGTAAATAGTAATATTGTATATAGTAATAGTAATATTGTAAATAGTAATAGTAATATTGTATATAGTAATAGTAATATTGTATATAGTAATAGTAATATTATAAATAGTAATATTGTAAATAGTAATAGTAATATTGTAAATAGTAATAGTAATATTGTATATAGTAATATTGTTAATAGTAATATTGTATATAGTAATATTGTTAATAATAATATTGTATATGGTAATATTAAATATAGTAATATTTATGAATATTTTATCAATGTGAATTAAAGAAGTGCATATATATGTATTGTACGAAGTTTCCCTATTGTTCTCCAAAAATGTGCCGGCCCTGGAAGCTTTCTCGCTGAGGGGAGAAACACTGAGAAACGAGAGAAATTAAACTCGGAAAAGAAATCGTTTCGTACTGTTTGCTCGTTCTAATTTTCTCTAATCCCGAATAATCTGCCAGGTCGTTTCTGAATTTTTATAAGCACGAATTTTTATACAGTTACATAATCTCATGATCGAAGACGGGGAGGGGGGGGGGGAGGGGGCAAAGACAGGATCATCCAAGCAGAAAGTAGATCTTCTTCACAAAGTCCACGGCAAAGCTGTTCGAATCGACAATTTCCTATTGACTTGATTCCGCGATCAACTCGATAATCTCTCCCTCGATTAAACGAGAAATCGCGTTATCCGATCGACGATCGTCAGAAATGCGTTCGCCCCCCCCCCCCCTCCCCCTTGTCTGGAAATTGAAAATCAAGCGTAAAATCAAGCTCGAGACGGTTACACGGTACGTGCAGGCAAAATACACACACACACACACACACATACACACGTATGTGCATACTAATCGAGGGAGAGGTAGTAAGTTCTGTAATCAGTTCGTGCGACCGTGTTAGAAGTTAGTTCTAATTAGTATTCCGCGCGACGGTATCGCGGGACGCTTTAGGTAAAGGAAAGTTTAGCTTTCCTTAACGACGCTGCCTCCAAAGGGGGGGGGGGGCGCAGGGGGGTCACGCCGTATAAAATCTGCAATTACCGACGGAGGAGGAGGGGGGGGGCACGGTCGCGAACCCGTGTCAATCCCCCCCCCCCCCGGCGCTGCACTTTATTGCACGCGATACAAAGAGCGGCAACGTAATAACATAAAGTATGCAGTTTAATTAGGATCCTGTGCCAGCGCGCGCCCCCTCCCCCTCCCACGCCTCCTCTATTAAGCCATTTGCATGTAAACCTGGACCAGGAGAGCCAGCCGCTGCCCCTCTCTAATGGCAACGTAATTTCGCGCGCGGCGAATAAATGTTCCGCGGGGTTTTCTGCCAAAGTTTCGCGCCGCGTTTCGAACCTTCGTTTTTCCCGCGCTCGCGAAACACGGCGCAGAGGAAGAGCGTAACTCCGAACGAGCGAATCCAACGACCAGTGAAAAATTGTCGACAATTTGAAGCGACTGTCGCTCGGCGAAAGAAGGTCACGCGGCGAGATCACGGCTTGATCTTTACTTCGAAGCGTGAAAGTTCTATCTTGTCACTCGTAGGTTTGGTTCTTTTTTTTTTTTTTTTTTGATTCGTGGCGGGTAACTTTTTAGAAATGATTAGTAGACGCGCGTGTGAAAAAGTTTGGAAATTCTTTCCGCGATCCTGGATCCACCCATCAGTTGAAGGGAGAATTATTAAATTTAGTAAATTTTAAATTTAAATTTAAATTTAAAATTTAATAAAATTTAATAAATTGTGAAAGAACTTTAATCTGAGAAATGGATCCACCACCTCCCTTTACAACCTACTCTCAATATACTCTCAATAATATACTTTTTATTTTGTTAAACATCGGATTAACCGAGAAAATTTCCAGCAAATTCTAACGTTTGTATTATTCAAAGTTTATACTTTAACGTTTATATTATTCACTCGATAAAGCGGTGAAAAAGGAATCGTGTGCAGTGATTGTTGCAAAGTGAGAATCTTGAATCTTCAAGACGATGGTAGATTTAGTTGCCAAAAAAAAAAAAAAAACACACACACACCCCCTAGTTTTTGTATTTGCAAGCTTTGACATTTTAGTGCAAATATCTTTCAACATTTTATAAACGGTCCCTTCGTTAGCGGTAAATGGTAAAGTATCACCGTTTGAATATAACCACCGTCTATCTATCTATCTACTTTATATTCACGTACGATAGCTGCTCGCTATCTCAACAATGAACAGATGGGCATATTACGGTGTTTAGTACAACTGGGAACACGTGGGGCGCGAGGGAACAGCATTGCATCGTAACAACGTAACAAAACAATTACATAAGGTGACACGAAACATGTTAGATACGAAGCAAGAACCGGAAATTTAATGTCAGTACTGATGGTACGGAATAGTGGGTATCATATCTATGTATGTAGCTCCTGGTGTTTAGCATAATCTTCTTCGTTTTCTTTTTCATATATATATATATAATCGTAATTTAATATAATATATATATATATATATATATATATTAATTTAATATAACTATATATATATTACATTTATTATATATATAATATATTAAATATATAAATATATAAAAAATATATATAATTAAATAAATTATGTATATATAATTAAATAAATTAAATATATTAAATTTATTATGTATATGTATTAATTTTATATATATATATATATATATATTCTCTTCGTGTGAACAGCTCTATTATTCTTGAACAAAAAAGAAAAATAGCAGGAGGCTATAAATAAACATAAACTCGTCTAAAAGCAAACACAGATACCTGTCTAAGTCCTAGAAAGAAGCTAAAAAGATAGCGGGGTAATAGCAGTTCCGGTGGCAACAGAACTGTCGGTCGAATGATGCAGGTGCCATCCACTTGGGGTAAAGGTAGGTTAGTACTCGTTCGACGGCAAAAGAAGGTGAAGTCAGTGAAAGTCGTGGAAACGACAAACGATGCAAGCATTGTAAAAGAAAAATGAAGAATTGCATTCTTACGAAGAAAAATACAAATTCTATACCGAATGGAGCTATCTCAAAATAGTGAGAATCTATTGCAAGCACAAGCAAACGATATAAAATGTTAAATAAAGAATTAAATTATAAATATAAAAATATAAAAATAAAGTTAAATATAAAAATATAAAAATTAGGTTAAATATAAAAATAAAGAATTACATTCTTACAGGAGAGAATCATAAATTGTATATCAAATGGAGCTGTTTGTAAATCGATCTCAAAATAGAGATGTAGAGAATCTAATTGCAAGCAAATATAAAGATACAAGTTATAAAAAAAAAAATAAAGAATTCTTGCGGGAAAGAATGTCTTAAGCGCTGGCAACTGACTGCGGACCGTAACGAGTGACCAAACCGTATACAATTCGTCGCCTTCTTCTTGAACTTGTCGATATTTCACTTAAATGTAACTTAAATATTTGCTTAGGTACAAAAAAAAAAAATTAACTTTTAAATAAATTAAATATTTACCTAAATTCTACTTAAATACACTTAAAACTGAGAAAACATAAATATACAAAAAAAGATTCCCGACGTGCGCAAGAGATTGAAAAACAGAAAAATGTAAGAGTCCAGGTAGAAGCAAACGATACAAGTATCGAAAAAAGAAAAAAAAAAAAAAAACAAAATATACATTCCTACGGGAAAGGATACAAAATTTTACATCGAGTGAAGCTTCATCCGAAAACAAATAGATGGTAAGAGTCGACAGGTCACCACTAATTCGCATATTCGATCGTAATCAACGTGTACTTCAACTTTTGCTATAAATTTCAGCTACGAACAAAAACCAGCGGAATTCCCCGCTTAAAACGTCTCAAACCGCTCAAACGTCTTCAGCCTCTCTCTCTCTCTCTCTCTGTATAATGACGTTTCACTCACCTTCTCTCGCTTTCAGGTACACAGTGTTCGCCACGATGTTCTCCAACTCCATCAATTCCAGCTTGATCGAGTTTACGCGGCCGAGTCGACGGAGAGAAGCCTGGCGGGCGACGAGCAGGAGGGGGGAGAACGTGGGCGACGAGCGGAAGTCCGGACGGCTGGTACGGTTTTCCGGGGTTGATCACCCTGTCGGGCACCGGCAGGCCAGCTCCCATCTGCGGCCCCAGGACACCACCAGGGCCGGTCGGTCCCCCCTCGACGAGGACCAAGGACAACAGGAAGGACGTCTTTTACAAGCTGCTGGACCAGTTGCTCGAGCCGAGCCAACGAGAGAGATGTTTTCGAGGTTCGAGGTCGTCCCGCGCCGTTTCGCGCTGACACCACCTATCGGGAGAGTCGGCTCGGGTTCGTTGGCCCCCTCTGCCGGTCAAAAACCGACGTTTCCCGCCACAGAATCTATATACACGTGTATATGTATGTGCGTGTGTGTGTGTGTGTGTGCGTGCGTGCGCAAACGGGTTGCACGAAACCGGACTTTTCACTCGTATCCCGTGTCGATTTCCTTGATTCACGGTGCACGAACCCAGGGTCAAGGATGCCTCTTTCTCTTTTTCTCTCAGGAGGAACACCTGAACTCTTCCTCTCTTCCGTTATTGTGGATCTAGACGCGTGTCCGCATGGCGATCTTCTCTCTCTCTCTCTCTCTCTCTCTTTTTCTGTGTTCGCGACGAATAAGTCTACTCTCCGTTGCTCTTTCACCCTGTGACTGAACAACGTTACAGCTCGGATCAGGATGCCACTCTCGCGTCCCTCCCTCTCACTCTCTATCTCCAACAGAGAGTTCCGTGCCGGCCGTGTCCCCTTTTAAATATCAAACGGGAGAGGAGATCGCGCGCGAGAAGAGACACCGTTGTGTCGCAACGGCGCGTTAACGCGCCATCGTAAAAATGTCACGCGTGGTCTCGGCGCGTGCACGTAGCAGCCAGCAGCGCCTTTCACTTTAACGATCGCGCGGGAGATGCCTGCGCATCCGCTGGGATTCCTCTTTCAACTTCGCGCGGCTTCGATCGTCGCTCTTCGATCGTCGTCGTCGAATTCTGCCTCGAGAACACACATCCACCGTCGTTTCTTCCTTTCTTTCTATAGTTTCTTTCTATTGCTAGTTTAATACAAAATGCATCGGCTGCTGACTGCCACCAGATATACAATAGCACAAAGTCTCTCTCACTTTTTCCTCTGTGTATTAGAAACACAAATTTGACGGAAGTCGAGAGTCGTTTTCTATTTGTAAATCTCCCTCCGTGCGGACGAGTCGCTCCGTTTAATGTATTCCTCCTTGCATCGATCTCCCCGATGTGCACGTTCTGAAACGAAGATTTCACATGTTAGCAACATGAAAGGATCCGTGGGACGTACACAGAGCGGCACACACAGTTGAACCGTGTTGGAAATTTTGAAATTTCCGTCGCGAACGAGAATTTTTTCATACACTGTATTCTAACAACAAAGCAACTCGTCGATTCTAATTTTTTTTTTTTTTTCTTTTAGCATAAGAGAACTACAACGAACACTCGTTTGATTCAGATACAATAGGTTAGAAAAATAACATGCGTAAGAGAAGCACCCTTGTACACCCTTTTACGATAGAAACAAACACAATAAGTGTTTTTAGTTTGTGTTATCGAGTCGCCGTGGTTTTGTTTTTTTCAGTCCTCGTATGTTGTGATTCTAATGAAAACAAACAAGTGAGAATTTTCATCGTCGTCTCTGTATATCTGAGAGCGACAAGTTTGGTCCATTGGCGCGCGATTCGGCGAGGAAAATGGTTGTTTGGGATCGGGAACGGGGGAAATATCTCGATATCGTCGGTCGTTCGTTTGAATTTTAAAAAAATTTCACATATGCGTGGACGATGCCGGCAGGTGCGGTGATAAAGATAACGAGACGCGACTAACCGCACCGTCGGCGTAATATCCGACGCGGTAATTTAATAACTCTTTCCCAAGGCTCGATTCCCCCTATCCCACAGATTTAGCCGAATCGGGAATTCACATTCAGACATTCTCGAATAACTCATGGAAAAAAGATGTCGCAATAAATAAGTTTGACATAAATTTACAAATATTCCTCTATTATATAAAAAAAGAAAAATATTCCGCAATGAAATAAACGTTTCATAATAAAAAGATATTATATGAATAATAATAATATAATTTTTAATAATAAAAAGAT
>NW_025109394.1:31562-58474 GCF_011392965.1 Frieseomelitta varia
AATAATAATATAATTTTTAATAATAAAAAGATATTATATAAATAATAATAATATAATTTTTAATAATAAAAAGATATTATATAAATAATAATAATTTTTATATAAAAAAGGAAAAATATTCCGCAATGAAATAAACGTTTCATAATAAAAAGATGTTTCGTAATAAAAAATAAAAATATATATTCCTCTTCAATGATGGATACAATGTGATATATTTCCGATGATTTTTTCAATTGCTTGTTTTGCAAATTATCTCGTAATTTGGCAAGTTGTTGTATTTGGCATAGTCTACTTGCTATATTCTCTGAACTAATTCAGCGAATAATAAATCATGCGTAGATGAAACTTTTAATTTTGAAGTTACGAACGAAATTGAGTAATATTGAACGTACGTACAGAAATATCTAGCTTGCAATGTAAAATTAAAATGGAATTAATTTAAATATTTGAGTTAAACGTTGTTGTAATATCAAATAATAAATAATTTATTATATGGTTGATATTGTAAGATTTAAATAAAATTATGGAGCTTTGTTTGTAGTATTTTTTTTTTGTTAGAAATAAATTATAATATAAGATAAGGTTTATGGTGATTATATTTGAATGTGAAGATTTATCTAAAATTATACTCTCTTAAACGGTGACGAAAATCACTAGGCGACATAGAGAGTAAGAATTTTATGTGTGAATATACATAGGAATCTGTGAATAGAAAAGAGGGTTCATAACTTCTAGAATTTATAAGGTAGATACTACTCATCGAAACATGGAAAAAAAGTCCTAACAGGATCGAAAAATTAATAGTTTCAAAAGTTAATAAAATTTACTTTTGTTTTCTGAAATGTCGTTATTATTATTATTATTATTTTTTGTTAACCTACGTGAAACAAATATATTTCAATTTTCAGCTTTTCAATTTTCCGTTGTTCTACATAAATATATAAATATTATATATGAAAAATATTATATTTAATATTTAATTTAATACGAATAAATATTGCAGCTTCTCCAATATTCGATTTTCTCTTTTTTGTACCGACCTTCAAACTCTATTTACGCATGGTTTTCATTCGCGTAAAACGAATCCACGTGGAACGAGTATGCTCCGCGTACACAGAAAAGAATGGATGTACATAAATTGAGAACGCACGCACGTACATTGCGTCTCTTCTTGCAAGTTGAATATTTAACGCCTGCCGCGTTAATCCGAATCTCTTCATTTCGACATTTGCCAATCTTACTCAGACACACTGTAACATATCGTTTGTGAGAGTAACGTGTCAGAATTTACATCAAAATTTAAAAGAAAAAAAAAAAAAAATGCCTCCGCAACAAAAATGCTTTCGCGAATAATCTAATCGTCCGAGAACACTCTAGATTTCATCGTCACATATACAGGGTGTTTCGTAACTTCGGGAGCTGATTGTACGCCTAAAAATAATGAAAAAAAAAGTCATATAAATATATGTCCCATCTGTCTTCGTTTATGAGATGTAATGAATTCTCTGTTTTAATTAATCTTTTACAAAAGATGCTCGAAATGACCACTCTTGCATTTGAAGACAAGCCTGCACGCGTCTTGTCATTCATCTGGTGGACTCTCTCTATCATTCCTGCTGTTTCTCGAATTTATTTCGTAATATTTCATTTAGCATTTTCAATCAACGTTGCGTATACAATAGATTTTCAATGTCCCCACAAATGAAAATCTAATGGATTCAAATCCGGAGAACGAGCAGGCCATGCAATAGAACCTCCACGACCAATCCATTTATTTGCAAAGTGTCGATTTAAAAATTGCCTGGCCACTCGGCTAAAATGCGGCGGAGCTCCATCATGCATAAACCGCGAATAATCTAATATCGACTGGAACTTCCTCTAATATTTCGTGTGAACGCGTGCTCAAAAAAATCAACGTACTTTGTGCCTGTTAGTTTCCCATCAAGAACAAAAGGTCTAATTAAAAATTTATCAATTATTCCTGCCGATACGTTTCAACTAAACTGGTGTTGATGTCTTGAATGCACAATAACACGTGGGTTTTCTTCATCCCAGTTATGATTATTATGAAAATTGAATGTACCATCCCTGGTAAAACTAGCTTACTAGAGTTTGCTCGTTTGTAAAATTCACTATATCTGATAAACGACGACAAATAGGACATATATTTATATGACTTTTTTCCATTATTTTTAGGCGTACAATCAGCTGCCAAAGTAGGTCCCACAAGTTACGAAACACTCTGTATATATGTGATATATATATATAATCTCTCTCTAGATCCCCTAGATCCCTCGTGCCGCCGGGTACGACCCAATCACGAGGATAGCCGGAGTCGAACGGACTTCCAGTGGAATTAGATTCAAACTAGATGGATTCTCATCAAAGTGGCTCTTACAGGGTTGCTGCATTACACCGGTAAATCCTATTAAACTGCGACGGCTAACGAATGGGTAACCCGACACGGGCTCTAAATTAAGTAACAGGCGAAAAAAGGGGTGGAGGGGTGGTAAAGGAGTGGGAGTTGGTGGGCGGAAGAGGAAGATCGTTAAAAGTTTTTAACCTCTTGCGCTTGAATGACGTGCCACGCACGTCGAGAATCATTTATCCCAAAATTGCAATATTTTCTCAGTGTTCAAGTATATTTATGTAAAACAAAACAGGCAAAACAAATAATATAAATTTATTGCTTCTCAATAATTTCTATCTATGNATGATAACGTACCGACGAGTAGAAAAAGCAAGCGACGAATTATTGTATGCAGTTTTGGTCACTCGTTATGGTCCGCAATCGGTTAGTGGTTAACCTCTTGCGCTGGAATGACGTGCCACGCACGTCGAGAATCATTTATCCTAAAATTGCAATATTTTCTCAGTGTTTAAGTATATTTAAGTAAAAGAAAATAGGCAAAACAAGTAATAAATTTATTACATCTCAATAATTTCTATCTATGGTGATAACGTACCGACGAGTACAAAAAGCAAGCAACGAATTATTGTATACGGTTTTGGTCACTCGTTATGGTCCGCAATCGGTTAGTGGTTAACCTCTTGCGCTTGAATGACGTGCCACGCACGTCGAGAATCGTTTTTTCATAAAATTGCAAGTGCGTGTTTTTTTTTTTTAACTTTGTTGGGGAATTTTTTGCAAAGAAACTGTTATACCTTTTGCAGTCGGATTGACACGGTTTATTTGTACGTCATTTCAACGACGTTTCGAAACTTTTTGGGACCAAAAAAAAAAAAAAAAGAAAAGTTAAAATTAGCGGCACTGAATATTCTCAAATATGGCCGCTCGTTATGGTCCGCAGTCAGTTGCCAGCGCTAGGGGTTAAAACGCTTTCTCTCGACGATTCCGGTACCGGATTACGAAGCGGTGAGCAAACGACAATCGAAACGCCGCGAACGAAACAACGATGGTCGGGTAATTTTCCCCGATTCACCTGTGTTCGCCTTGCTGATTAAAAAATTCTTCCCACTTTGATACGCGACGACACGTTTACAGATGTTTGCGTTCCGTGCTTGAACCGACAGAAAAAAACGCGTCTAATTGCAAGCCTCCGGGCTGGTTTTTAACGCGATTTTTGCATCTGATCGTAAAGTTGGAGGCTAATAGCGTTGATATGATGACAAGAATATAAAATTGTAGAACAATAACAGAGGATAATGTGATTGTAACGTTTGAGAATTTTATCGTCAGTGTTTAACGCGAAGGATATAGCATGCCAGGAACTTTATACTCTGTGTAATGCTACGCGTGAAATGGCGTGAAGCTTAATTATTAAAAAAAAAAAAAAAGGAAAAGAGAAAAATGCCTTTTCAACCTCGTAATGTTATTTTCGATAAATATATCCTGTGATGTGCAAACTTTATTACAAAAAAAAAAAAAATAAAAAATAAAAAATTATCCTCGTAACGTTACTCTCGATAAAATAATCCGAGGCGACAACTTTCGATTCTCGAAGGTGGAAATTTCATTTCGCAGCGTCGAGTGGACAGTTCGATCACTCGGTCTAGACGTAACGTAATATCCCTTTTCACGTAAGACGTAAGTGATCTGTGACACACACACACGCGCACAAACACTCTGCTGCAGGTGTCTCGAGTAAAACGCCGATCGTATTAATCACCGGGCAGACTGAATGGCACCGTTTTGTTTGTTTGAACGAGGAAGGAGGAAAGCGCCACCGATACAGTGGTGTGTAACATAAACTGGTTATGATTTCACATCGTTCCGTCAATGAACATCGTCGCTTGCTGTTTTAAATCCCGCTCTACGAAAAAATAGTTCCACGAATTGGTTGAGACACCAAGCGGCCATTTAAAAATGTAATTGGAACCGTATCTTTAACACCAGAGAAATGAAATGAATTTCACAAGCTTGGGGTCCCTGTGATGGAAGTGAAAGCGATCAATTTTCGCTGTTTATCAGTTTGTTAATTATAATTCAATTATTATTTGTTAACAATATATTACTGTTAAATAATTTGACTGTGTGTCAAATCATAAATAACAAAGAATTCGCGTAAATTTTATCGAATAAATATTTCGTGGCACGGAAATTGTACGAATGTTTGAACAATTAGTTATCCATTGCATTGATAACGAGTGGGACCGTGTTTATAATATTTAATATTTATGTTATAATATATATATATATATTATAATATTTATGTATAATATAATATTTATAATTTATATTATTTATATTTATGTATTATTTATGATATTTATGTATATTTATAATTTATATTATTTATATTATTATTATATTATTTACAATATTTATATATAATATAATATTTATAATATATGCGTATATACTAATTTATACGATCATGAAACTTGTGTCTAACGACGATACAAATTAAATTTTTAAATGTTTTATAAAAACACATCTACGATAGATACAGAGGTGGGAGTTTATACTAAAGTCCAGTATAATATAATATTTATAATTTATATTATTTATATTATTATTATATTATTTATAATATTTATATATAATATAATATTTATAATATATGCGTATATATTAATTTATACGATCATGAAACTCGTGTCTAACGACGATGCAAATTAAGTTTTTAAATGTTTTATAAAAACACATCTACGATAGATACAGAGATGGGAGTTTATACTAAAGTCCAACGTAAATTCAAAAAAGGAACAGTATTTGCTCATCAACAATTTATGTAATAATTTATGAGACAATTATATTCTACAATATATTTTAATATATTTTAGTTATATATTATATTTCACAATATATTTTAATATATTTTATTTATATATTTCACAATATATTTTAATATATTTTATTTGTATATTTCAGAATATAGTTTAGTATATTTTATTTGCATATTATATTTTACAATATATTTTAATATATTCTATTTATACATTATATTTCACAATATGTTTTAATATATTTTATTTATATATTATATTTCATAATATATTTTAGTATATTTCATTTATATATTATATTTCACAATCTATTTTAATATATTTTATTTATATATTATATTTCACAATATATTTTCAAAGGACAGGAATCCTAAGTTTCGCGTTCCCCTCGAAATATCAATGTTGCATCCACGTAACGGTAACGTTCTGCTTCCGCCGGCGTTCTCCATTTTCAACCGTTGAAACAATCATCGTGCCGAGAGGAAATAAAATGCTCAGTCGTCGTGGCACAATAGGTTAGGAGAGTATACGGTCCCGGACAAACCTACCCGGAGAGATATTTGTTTTCTGTCGTTCGCTGGTTCGCGGCTCGTCGGATTATGAGCGGAAATAGAAACTGCCAATGATCGATCAATCAAGTGACGGCGGTCGTTGCACGTACTTATACCGCAAGTGTGTCTGTGTGTGTGTGTGTGTGTGTATATATACAGGGTGTCCCACGTAACACTTTTCACGATTTTTTCAAGTACTTGGGATAAGAAAAGAAACGCTTTAAACGAAGATCGATCAAGTTTTCTATTGACTAATACAGTGCAACGGAGAAAAAAATTTCAAGAAATTTATATTTAAAAACTAATTTAACAAAATTTAATAAGAAAAAAAATTTACATTTAAAACTTTGTACTTTTTGGCACGGTAGTATTGTAGCTCGTATCTAGACAAATCTCAACGACCTAGTATAACTTTGGATGATCTCGAAGGCAAAGAAATGAAAATTTCAACATCTAGATACAACCACTATCAAGTCGGAAATATAAAGTGCCATTTAAAAACACGAAAGTGATCTTGACAGTTATCGAAAAAGGAAAAGAATTTTTTTGAAATTTTTGTACAGCCAATGGAAAACTGATCAACTTTTGTTCGAAACATTTTTTTTTTTTCTTGTCAGATTGCCGCGAGTACTTGAAAAAAATCGTGAATAGTGTCACGTGGGACACCCTGTATATACATGTATGGGAACATTGACATCCGATGAAAGCCCGACATCCGTGATGTCTCGGTAAATGCGTTTCGTACGTGAAAACGAGGGAAAACTGGCGTACAGTCTCGCACAGCATCAAGTGATTTTCTGTACAAAAAGTACAGAATTATCTCTCGTACGCGTCTCGAGATAAGATAAGGCAGGTCTCGCGTTATTTGTATTTTGTAAACGGGAGAGCAAGTGTACGGAACACCGTTAATTGAGAGTTGAAAGGCAATTGTTGAAGGGCAGGTGGGACGACGAAATTCGGGAGAGAGGGAGGAGATTGATAAAGGGAGATTTTCAAAGAGGGAAGCAGGAGGATTTGTTAAAAAAAAAAAAAAGGGAACGTGCGCGTAGAAAGGGAAACAAGAGTGGCGAGAGGGGGCGTAGAGAAAGAGACAGAATTTAATTCCTCCGTATGAGCATGAATGGCTTTTTGTCGGGCAGGAAGAAGCTATCAACAACAAGCAGCGACAAGCAGCGACGATAAAAAAAGTACCAATGGCACGCGCGCAGGAAACACGCAACTCGGTAATACGGAAACGAAGATCCTTTCAAATGTAAATCTAACTATCTATCGGTGGATCTGCGCCACTTTAGAACGATCGAACAAACAGAGAATCACTGAAACATCCAATTGTATTAAAAGAAATCACAATCTTCAACCTGATACATGGCCTGAACATACGTAGATAGCTGTGGAAAAAATTCATCTGGCCGGAGGAAATACAAACATCGACGCCCACCATGGCGTAGAACCACAAACGAGATACCAAAAAAAAAATCCTCTTAGAATGGAAAATTGATTCTTGGACACACGAAACACATCCATTTGATTTCTATCGTAAACTCTGTGTAACGCCTGCCTCTCAGGGCAACTTTGATCGTTTCTTTTCACGTTCCGATTGATGGAAAATTTTCAACCGCGAATTACCATTGTCAAGATGCAAATTGTTTACCTATATTTGCCCGGTGTTTGCGTCAGAGAGTTTGCAGAAGCAAACACCGAACAATGCAACACCATGCGACGAGGCATTTCAAGAATCTTATACCTGGTTGTCGGGGAAAGCATGGGGAAAAAAAAAAAAAGAAAAACGAACGACAACGTCGGGGCTGTGCTTTTCCCAGGATCAAAGGCGAGTTTTCAAGGTAATGGCACCGACATGTTCCTCCATCGGAAATGGATATCGGTATGCCTGGAGGCGGGCCACAGCCTCTTCGACACGCGATCTCTTGATCAGACGTCGATATTTCTAACCATTGATAATCGTCGACGATTTGTCGTTACCCAACTATAACTACATTACGTTATTTACGATACCTCGAATCATTGATAATTCTTCGAAATTTTTTCATTCAACGATATTAAATTTATGATCGGCAATTAGATCTAAAGATTAAATTTAGAGATTTATTAAATTTAAAATTGGCAACTTTGAGAGTTGAAAATCTTTTCGAATTCTTAGTTACATTATCATCACGCCATGAAATCACTGTGCTATAAATGTTATAAATTTGAACTTGTTAATTTCTCAATTGAAAAGCGTATATTATTGTTATATTGAAGTATTATTATATTATATATTATTTATATATTATTATTATATTGAAATATTATTATATTAAATATTATTTATATATTATTATTATATTGAAAGTAAGAATGAAGAATTTTTATGAAAAATACTAAAAATTAAACTGCAGCGTAACGTAACGCAGTTTTAAAGTAACACAAGAATAAAAAAAAAAAAGAAAATCATGAAGAACATTTGACAAACGCGAAAAAAATATCGATGGCTTTTGATACTAAAAGTTAAAATAGACAACACGCCATTTCATTACACCTCGCTATAGTATACACAGAAATTGATTTACTTAATCAGTTACATAATTCTCATTAATCCCTGCTACTTTCTCCCAAGCATTTTACGATCCTCTCAATCATTTCCCTTTGTAGAATTTTTATCGTTTAAACGAGAAATAACCTCGCGATGGTTACATCGTTGATCTCATCCTATATATTTCTTAAATTTCCTCCCCATTAAAATAATTTCCCAATTAAAATCCTTGATCTCTCTTTGAACAATATTATAAGAGTACTCTCCAAAAATAATATTACAACATCGAGTCACACTCGTAGAAATTACGATTTCAACTCCAAAATAGAAGCAAATTTCAACTTCAATAAATAAATTAAACTATATATATATATATATATATAACTAATAATAAACTATATATATAAACTAATAATAAACTAATAATAAACTATATATATAAAAGAAAAAAAAAGCGACGAATTATTGTATACGGTTCGGTCACTCGTTATGGTCCGCGAACCAGTTGCCAGCGCAAGGGGTTAATACGCGACGCTTTACATCCGATGTAACACGCTTATTGGAGACTGACTGCGAGAAGGAATCGCGAAACATCGAAAGGAAGAATACAGGACAATGAATATCAGATAATGTTACTGATTAAATAACTCAGCTTCTGTAAGGGCAACGTACAAGTAAGCAAATTGTATATGATATAAAAATACGCGGACGAACTGTATCGAGTCGAATAACAACGCGAGTAGGCGCGGAAACCACGCCAATGAAAGGGGCGATTGAATGAGAGACAATGAACGCCGATGGCAGTGCGGGCGAGTTCATTGAAAGGGAGAAGGAACTTTTACCCGCGAATCGAGACGAGCATTGTGGAATGGCAGACGCGTGTTGCCCCGGTGTACAAAATGCCTCTTGTACGCGCGCATCGAATCAAATAGGGAGAGACGCACAGTGGGGACCTTTTATCCGTCGCAGACTGGAAACAATTTCCAGTCGCCGCATTTCGAGCGAACAGCTTAATTTGATACCGTCGTATACGCATCCCCCCCCCCCTCCCTTTATACCCCTCGTTGCATATTAAAGACAAATCTACGAAATTTGTTGGGTGTCGTTGCTAGACTGCGGATTCTTTTCGAATATAATTAAAGAAACGGCTAATTTTTTAAATATTTGAACGTTTCGTAGGTTTCTCTATAAAAGTATTATATATATATAAAAAAAAGTACTATATATAAAGGTATTACGTACAATTTTGTGCTTATTATCGGCTTTTATCCGTAATCTTAATTACCTCGCCGCGTAGAAACGTGTTAATTTTTTACAAGTCTACGTAATCTAATAACTGATGTGACAATTAAAAAAAAAAAAAAAAAGAAATACCGTAAGCATTTGAGCAACAGAGAGAATACTCTCGAGCGACGTCGAAAGAAGCCCGCCGAAATGTTCTCGCGATGGAAACGTGACTTTGCGAAGACGGAGATGACGAGACGCCGGCTTCGAAAGTCTGTCACACGCACGGCTCGATATAAACGACACGGAAAAATAGTCGTCGAACCCGCGACAAGCCACGTTCGACGTGAACGTAGCTCAGTCAAAACGTACTGTCGTAAGCTCCTGTCGGAAGGAAAAGGGATTCGAAGGATGGAAAAGGGGAGAGAGACGCCGTGTTACCGACCGAGCGTGTGCCGTGTGTCGCACGTCACGGACACGAGTGAACGCGTTACGAGAACGTCGTTTACGAGACAGAAGAGACAGGTATAAACGGTCTTACGATGGTTTCTTCACGACGGGGGGTAGAGGCTGGCCGCTGCTGCAGAGAAGGGAGGCCTCAGGTTACGGCATTCAGCACACCCGGTATAACGCAACACGCACCGATAGCAGAGCACCGCGCGGTCGTAACAGCGACACGAAGAAAGCGCAATGGCCGACAAGCGCCTGCACCTCCGCTGATAGCTTCGATCTTCCCTGGCCGCTGGTTGTACACCACGCACTCGGTCTGTCTCGTTCGGGGACCGACACACGCGCACGACACGCCTCCCTCGAGTCTCTCAGACGAATACAGCCGCGGACGCGTTCCTTTCGTGTAACGAACGGAGCCAGGGACGGTTCGCACTGTGTCCGATCGTATGAACCCGCTGCCACTCGCGCCAGACCGCCACACACCGTCCCATCCGCTGGATAAAAACCGACTGGCTGGCATGCTCCTTCGCGAGCCGCGATGCACCGCCACGGATGAGGAGGTTAGGTGGAGGGGACATGTCGGGACACCCGGAGAACGACGCCTCCACCCGACGCCGCACGTGCGACAGAGACGCAGATAGACGCGCGGACGACTCCGATTGGGCGTGGTAGAGTCACTAGGCTCGTCTTCCGAATTTACCGACCGAGGTCCGCGAGTGTGCCCACCGCGGCGCCATCTTCGCTCCACCGCCAGCGCGCCAAATTCGAATCGAACGGGTAGTTTGAAGGGTTTGCAATTCTTTTTTTTATTCCGTATTCTTATTGTTTGATTGTTTTATTATTAATCCTAGTTAACAAATGACCGAGTCTAGGTAACTGTCGGTAATGTGTCTGTCAAAGAGAGAAACGCGGCGTTGATGGGGATAATAAATTGTTTGTAGTATTATTGTGTGGGACTAATATTCGTGAAAATTATATCGCAAAAGGGAAAAGAAATAGCGTGCCTACGTGCATGTTTGTTAGATCGAATGTCAATGTAATTGATAAAAATAGAGAATCACAATGGCACAGGGCAGATCGACGTGAATCGATTTCGCGTGGAAAGCATCGAGTCACTGCAATTTCCTAGCGCTGTTGTAGTCTTCTCGGAGATGATTGCTTGATGGAACAACCACGATTCGAAGCACGATTCACAAAAGAAATAATAGAAACGATCGAACGGTAATCTGCCAGCGTAATGCATCGGGTTTCCGTTGAAATCTCTCCGACGTACGATGACGCGGCTCGAAAGATGCCTCGTACAATCGAACTGGCAACTTGAACCTTAAAAGAAAGAATTCTAAAAGATCTTCGAAGTTTCCGAATGAGAGATGATTCATAGTTTACAAATTAGGAAAGCGAATTGCACTTTTATAAGAAGAAATAAATAACGATTCACGTAGTTTGATAAACTTTCAAAATTTTTACAAAAACAATCACTGAGAAGAAAGTAAAATTTTCAATTAAATGGAAAACAGAACTAAATCGTGTTATATGAGAGAAATTTAAAAAAAAAATTGAATGATCGAAATTTCCAAATGTTCGAACGATTAAAAACTTTATCATTAATCGCTAGCTCGATTATCTATGGCGAAAATTTATTCCTGCAATCTCTTAGTTACTTGGAGGGGCTGCACTTCTTTGAAAGCAAGTCAACGCACATTAAAAAACGTGACAAATAAATCGACATCGCGAAACGTAATAAATCCACGCAGTGAAGAGTGAAAGGAACGAAGGAAATTACAGAGTCTTGCAGGAGTTTTCGAGTTATCGCGGTTCGACTGTGTTTTTCACGCCTTTGCGGACCGAGTCTAATTTCGATTCTTTTCGGACCCTTCGAAAATTACTCGTTTGCCAGGTCAACAAAGAGAGAGAAAGAGAGAAAAATACCGAAACGACCTGACTGAGACGACGCTTCCAACAATGTATCAGGAGTATCAATCACGCGTGTCATTAATGGTTGCGGTTGCGGTTACAACCCATCGAGAACTATAATTCAGTCGGGTCGCTGTATTCGCCATATAGGGCATTACGCGGTGTAACGCGATTTACGATGTCCATTGTCGCCACACAGGCAAAAAACTAGATCCATTCTTGCCACCAACATGTAACGCGTTGATTTTTATCCGTTTTGTAATTTTGCGCACTATCGCGGTATTTGATTGCACGTTTCAGGGAACAACGTTTCCGGAATTGCACCTTGCACGATCGAAATGATATCATTAGCTGGATAGAATTTTGCAGTTTGCAAACTACAAGTCACCAAGTCTGTTAATCGATGGAGAACGAGCTGATCGCAATCATTTCTTTCCCTCGGTGATTTTTATCGCGTGTCCTTTCATTTTTATTGGAAAAGAAATTAAGGATCAAGATCCATTTAGGTGAAATTGATTTACGTTTAATTCGTGGTTACATGGAAGATTCTAGTCAAGGGGAACGAAAAAAGGTTGACAAGTTAATTGACTCTATCGTACAACGATGACAAATTTGGTAGTGAAGTTATTGTGAAATTTGTTACTAAAGTTTTAGAAACAAATTCTACGAATCTCACGAATTCTGCAGATTATTTTATTGCATTGAAATTGTAAAATAAAAATGTATAAAGTAAATTGATAAATGATGGCAGGAAGAGAATAGATTAGATAAATAATTTACACGTTTCTTCGACGTCGAGTTAGGGAAACTCTATCTTGTGCAACTTTCTCTGTCTTTACTATTACAAATGTGAGAACTAGTAAGAAACGGGCACACTCTCGTAATGGCAATATTCTGTTATTAAATCTTGAGTCTCTAGAATGTTATTAGACTCTTTTCGTAACTTGTTGACTCGTCGCTTTAATTTCCAACTTGCAATTTCAACGTACGCTGTTTAAAAAATACACAAAGAAACGGTAACACTAATATAACGATAATAAATTATTTAGTAGAAACTCGACAATTCATAAAATGAAATACACATCTGCCTACTGAATTTTGTTGCATAAATCCCCCGATTAAAATTCCAGTCCAAGTAAAATGTGAATGTTAATCGTGAAAAACGTTTTCAAAAGAAACACTTGCAAATTTATCGGAAGTACAGTACGAAATTCCATTGCTGTCGTGACACTGTCGTTCGTTCTGCAAATACACAAAGAGGCCATCGCCCGTCAATTAACAGACGTAATTAAAATTAAAAAAAAAAAAAAGAAAATCCCTCTATCGTGCATCAAAAAGTGTCAATGCAATTAATGAAACTTTCCCTAAAAACTTTGGTCCCTCCGATCGACGTTGATCCGTCGAGAATCGTGAGACTCTGAAGCTGAACGACGCTGGAACGAAAATGGTAATTAAAGTGTAGTTCCATCGCTTGGTCGCCATAGTTTTCTGTTACTTAAACGTTAATTACAAGGAAGAAATTCCTCGGCCCTCAGGGGTGGGGAAATTTCTTCGCGTGGCTCGGAGCGAGAAGTTTCGACGTTCGCCGAAATTTCGTCAGCCTTCACCCTCCTCCCTCCGCCCCCTTAAAACGGACGGTGGCTCATATCGGAAGTATGTCAAGAATTTAGCCGTGGGCCGTTTTCACTAATAGCTCGCGATAATTGCGTGTTGGCCACGGTTACGCCGCCAAATGAACCGTGTCAAAACGCGGCCTGTTATTACTCGAATTATACCATTTTTTTGCTCGCCAGTGAGGTCATGATCAAGCGGACACGAACAGAGGCTCTCGTTTCTCGCTCTGCGTCGAGGGGGAATTTTCGAATTCGCCACGATGATCCATTGCCATTTACGTTTTTACGAAGTTTTCCGAAATTTCGTTGCGTATCAACTTGATTAATTTCGATATATCCGAGGTAGTTTTTTTTTTTTTTTCAAACCTTTCACGGAGATTGAAACGAATGCCTGGTAGAAATATGGAAAACTTGGGAAACAGTGAGATTTTGCAAATGCCGCGAGACAGAGACAGTTGATGGAAAGATCGTGTGTCTTCGTCGATATTATCGGGAAATATTAAAATTAAAATCGTAGTGGGACGCGTTAAAAGTTGGACAGTGGAATTTTTTAGTGAATAATTGTGTGCTTTTGATGAAACTATTGATCACGACGAAATTTATATAGAATTAGATGAAGAACCAGTTAAAAATAAAATCCAAATTCACGATGAATCTTAGTGCAAAAAATTTCTTCTACACGAGTACAGATACTTAATCTCTTTCCCTTTATAATTTCTCATCGTCTAAGCATCAAATCCTTCACTTCTTTATAATTGTGTATCGTACTGATGTACGTATCTGTCATTAAACGATCGATAAATCGACTCGTCGTGTCGACGATCTCCACGGAGATTTTTCGGTCGTGGGATACATAAACGATCGTAGTCGAACGATTGTGCAACGAGTAACGATACGAGACCGGTGTATCGAGTAACGAGAACCACGTTTCGCCAACCGCAGAGACTTTCTGAGGATCTTTTTCTCGTCAGATCGAATTGCCGCTGGTCGAGCGGCCCAAACCGACTCTCTTCTTCGAATTTATCCATCAAAAAACGCTTCTAATCAACGCTTTCAAAATCGATGGCAAATCTCCGGTGAAATTAGAGAACTCTCGTTGAAACAACTGAAACTTTGTCATCGTATTTATTTCTATCGTGCTTGTAAACTGATTTGCAATAATAATGATAATTTAATAGTTTTAGATTTTCACTGAACTTCGAATAAAATTCATACAGCTAGGTGAATCATAATTTTGATTATTACAAACGACGTTAATTGTAATTAATTATAATATATAATAATATGTTATATATTATAATATTTATTATATAGTATATAATATATATAATACTATTATACTATACTATTATATGTATTATATACATTATTATATCCTATTATATATATAATACTATTATACTATACTATTATATATATTATATACATTATTATAATACTATAATAATACTATTATACTATTCTATATATGTTATATTTATTATAATATTTATTTTTATATTTATTATAATATTTATTACATAGTATATAATACATATAATACTATTATAATATATATATTATAATATTTTTATATATATAATATATAATGGCAAATTAAAATTAAATTTTTCAGAATTTCTTAGAATTTTTTTAAAATTATATTATTAGACATAAGTAACTTGATCTTTGATTTTCACTTCATTCGTAAAAATTGAGTAAAAAAGAATGCGAGGCTAAAAAGCGAAATAATCTAAATTTTAAGCAATTAAACATTTAACTTGGACGACGTGAGTTTAAATGTTCTCGGTTAATAGGCTGAATTAATAAAAATCACGGAGAGAAGATTGAAAAGAAACTTCGTCCATTTTCCTACTAACGGCAGTAGCGGGGTCCTAATGCGATTGCTGGATGAAAGGAATTCTAATATCGTAACTTAAATTTTGTTTTAAACATTTCGTAACTTTGTTTCTGGGATCTGGATCTCTTTCTGGAACTTTCTGGCTTCGTTCCCGTGAATTTTTCTAACACGATAGATTCACCAGATTCGAAACTACACGCGGATGTTGAAAACACGAGATGAGACTGTTTAAAAGAATATTTTCGAGAAATAGTAATAAAATTGCAATTTTTTTTTAACATACAACAACATTAATGAAATTTCTCTGAGAAATAATTAAGAAAAATATTTGACACTAATTTGCTTGTTTTTTAATACTTCACAATTTTTTTTAATTTTAGTAACTAGTAATTTTAGTAATTTTATTAATAGTAATTAATTTTATTAGTAAATTTCCTTTTAATTTTAGTAATTAGTATTATTAAATGGAAAAGATTTAAAAAAAAGGAATCATTTGTTTAAATAATATAGCAAACTTGTGCAATTAGGGGAAGCGTAAGTTGAAACACATGCAACGAGACAAAAAGACAATAAACAAGAAGCAACTCCCGGAAATTAAAAATAGGGATGATTTTATCCACCAAATAGATGTTATTTAGCTTTCCAATTCTTTAAATTACTGTCTAATTGAAAAAGGCAAAAGAACGTCTGACTGGTCCCTGAATGATTCATGAGATGACTCTGTATAAAGTCTATGTATGTAAATGTCGAAGGAAAAAGTCGCAACTCCATCGACATGAAAAGTTTTTCTCGTACCGAACCATTCGCACTTTTTAGAAAGGCCATTTACTTATCACCATGAAATACAACAAAAATTCTACATGATCAACGCCAAAGTAACTATTGTTTTGTATTACGTATTACAAGCATTATAAATAAATATAATTTAATAAAATATAATAAATATTATGTATAATTATAATATATATTATATATAATTTAAAATTATATATGATTATATATAATTATAATATATATTATATATAATGAAAAATATAATACAACAAAATTTCTACATGATCAACGCCAAAGTAACTATTGTATTACGTATTATAAGTATTATAAGCAAATTTAATTTAAAATATAATAAATATTATATATAATTATAATACATATTTTATATAATTTATAAATATAATATATAATAAATATTATATATAATTTATTTATTATAATATTACAATTTATATAAATATATATAATTTTTAAATATTATATATAATTTATTTATTATAATATTATAATTTATATAAATTTATATAATAAATATATATAATTTATAAATATTATATATAATTTATTTATTATAATATTATAATTTATATAAATTTATATAATAAATAAATATAATTTATAAATATTATATATAATTTATTTATTATAACATTATAATTTATATAAATTTATATAATAAATAAATATAATTTATAAATATAAAATATAATAAATATTATATACAATTTAATAAAATATAATAAATATTATATATAATTTATTTATTATATATAATATATAATAAATATTATATTTAATTTAATATAACATAATATCATAAAATACTTTATTCCTTGCAAGATCTTTCGAGACTTTTTGTCAGTGATTACACACACTATTTTTGGATAATTCGCCGTGAATAATTCCATCAGAAGGTCAACTCGAGTATGAAGAAATTAGCACTACGAGATTAGCCAGGTTGAACGGCGACGATATCATTTTTGGTAATTCCATTGCTGCATAGTCCAATCACTTTTGCCACCGATTGTACCACACTTTTGGAATTTTCTGTCAAGGATTTCTTAGAAAAAAAACCTCGGATGGTCGACTGGAGCATGAAGAAACGCCTCCAGTACAGAGATTCGCCACTGGGAATGGCGAAGATTTGGTAATCCCGTCGCTGGCAGCTTGCACAGTTATCGGACGATCGCGGAACGAAAAGAAATAGAAAGGGAGGCTAGAAAAAGCAAGTCCGCCATATGCGGCGGTACTACTTCGCTGCGTAACACACGAGAGAGAGATCACGACGTTTGACTTACAACTGGAGCAAATATATTGCATCGCGTGATCAGGAGCATGCATCAGTAGCCTCTGGTACGGTAAACGAAATACACGTGCGGCGATTTTACTGGGGGGATATAATCGTTTATCGTTATAGAAGAAAGAGAAAAAAAAAAGAAAAAAAAAAAAAAAGAAGTTCCTGCTCTGTGTTTGCATTTTATTCTTGGCTGTGATACGACAAATAGTGCCATTATTTCTCATTCCTTTTTAATTCGCGTTCATATTGAAACGATTAAATTGGATCTGAATCGTTGTAAATGATGGGGAAAAATAATTCCAGTTCTAAGTGATTCTTGTAAGCCGTGATTCTAAACACACATAATTCTAAGTAAGTCTAAACACACAACTTAATAATTCTAAACAATTGAATTACAAATTGATGTGAATAATTCTAAATAATTCTGACCGTAATTCCAAACGTGATATAATTTTAAACAATTCTAAATTCGAATCGAATTTTAATAAATAATTTTAAAACATACTTTCATCAAACTTAAATAATTTTAAAACATATTTCGACCTATGTTTTATCAAATCTAAATAATTTTAAAACATACTTCAATCTATGTTTCATCAAACCTAAATAATTTTAAAATATACTTCGACTTGTGTTTTATTAAACGTAAATAATTTTAAAACATACTTCGACCTGTGTTTTATCAAATATAAATAATTTTAAAACATACTTTGACTTATGTTTGATCAAACATAAATAATTTTAAAAAATACTTCGACCTGTGTTTTATCAAACCTAAATAATTTTAAAACATACTTTAACCTATATTCTATCAAACCTAAATAATTTTAAAACATACTTTGACCTATGTTTCATCAAACATAAATAATTTTAAAACATACTTTGACCTATGTTTCATCAAACATAAATAATTTTAAAACATACTTCGACCTGTGTTTTATCAAACCTAAATAATATTAAAACATACCTCAATCTATGTTTTATCAAACCTAAATAATTTTAAAATATATTTCGACCTGTGTTTTATCAAACCTAAATAATTTTAAAACATACTTTGACCTATGTTTTATCAAACCTAAGTAATTTTAAAACATACCTCAATCTATGTTTTATCAAACCTAAATAATTTTTAAAACATATTTCGACCTGTGTTTTATCAAACCTAAATAATTTTAAAACATACTTCAACCTATGTTTCATCAAACTATGTTTCATCAAACCTAAATAATTTTCAAACAAACTTCAACAATTTCAAGTAACTCTAATTCCGCGATTCCAAGTAATTTAGAAATTTTCTATATCAAGCTACCCTCGATCAATTAATCAATTCATAGAAAATCTCAATTCAATATTAAATTAAATACAAAAATTACAAAGATCGTCTGTTTGAAAGGAATGAAGAGTACGAACAATCGCGAGACAGATGAAATCGTCGGTTCGTCGTGAGCAAAGCGAGGAACGAAAATTTCACTCGACGTAAATATGGTTAACGATAGAGCGACAGGAGTTGTGGAATGAGATCGAAAATGAATGGAATGGTTTTGGTGGTTGGTTTCCTGATGACGTTGACGTTGGCGGACGTCTGTGCAGAGAGTAACAGCACCTCGAACAAAGTTCGCGAGAAGAAGGCGCGGATAGTGGAGAAACTGAAGAGGGACTTCCGGAAGTTGAAGAAGCAAGACGGGGCTGTTAAACTGGTGGGTGGAGAGAACGGCGGACACGAAGGTAACAACAAGTGTTTCGAATTCGAAAGTTTTGTCTGGCTCTTCCCTCCCCATCCACGTAGCCGCGAGTAAATTAGAAATAAAGTGGTATCCTTCGAGGGTAATAGAAAACTTTCCAACTAAACGCGTTACTCGGCTCCTTCGACCGATTGGAAAGAGGAAAAGAAAGAACTGAGAGATCTCACAGACTGAAATTTGAAGTATAAATGAAGCTTCAATTGAGAAATTAGAGACGAGACGATCAGGCGGTTTGGCGGTTTGGAAATCTGAGGCTTTGGAAGTCTGAATTGTTCATACATTTAAAGATCGGACGGTATTTTGGAAATTCGGGCGCTCGTAAATTTGCAAATTCGGCCAGTTTGAATTTTCGGGTGAGCTCGAAAGCGTGGAAACCTCGAAATTTAGAAATCTGAATTCGGAAGCTTAGCGATTTTAAAATCCCGACAATTTCCCGTAACATTTGGAACGTTTAGCTTGGAAATTTGGAAGCTCGTAATTCAGAAGTTTGGAAATTCTCGGGAGCTTGCGAATTCAAATGCCCGAGCAATCGAAACTTCGAAACGTTGCGAACTCAAATGTTCGAGCAATTGAAACTTCGCAAGTCCGCGAGCTGGAAAATTTCGAAGCACGAAGATTTCAACGACGTCGCGAAGACTTCAAATTCCATTTTGTAAAGCGTGAAGTCGACGGTTCTCACGCCGAGGAACAAAGGATTTGCGCCTCCGTCGTGGATTTATTATTAAAATAAATTTATTATATTATTATATTTATTTGTTATATTGTTATATTAATATATATTATATTATTTATTATATTATTATATTAATATATATTATATTATTTGTTATATTATTATAATAATATAATATAATAAATTTATTATATTATTATATATATTATATTATATTATTTGTTGTATTAATATATATTTTAGTTTGTATTAATATTAATATATATTATATTATATTATTTGTTATATTATTATAATAATATAATAAATAAATTTATTATATTATTATATTTATTTACTTATTATTAAAATAAAAGCTCGAGGAGAAAAGTCGACACGACCCCGTGCTCGTTTGACATACGAAACGAGTCTTACGTGAAACGAGTCGCGGTTTTATCAGTCGCGTTTCTCGCCTAAGTTGTGCAACGCGACGATTAAAAAGGGGTCAACTGGAGGATGATTTATATCAACGACTCTTTGTGTCTGTGTGTCAGCGTAGTAAAGATCAGTCACGCAGTGAACCGCTAGTCGCAAGATAGGATAGCTACCGTCAAATTGGACCATAAAACAGGATAGAATCCGTCCCAGATGTTCGTATGTCAATTTTCGTTACCCTCCATTGGATATTACGTTCCAACCTGTACCGTATTTCCTTTATGTTTCGTCGACTTTTCCCCACCATATCGAACCTCCCATGTCCTTTTCTTTTCCCTTTTGGAAAACGGTTAATCTTTTCGTCGATTCTCTACGTTTGTATGAATGAAGTCATTCGTTACGATTTTTAGAATTATTTTCGTTATTAATTACGTCACGTCTGTTTCTACAATTTCTGAAACGACAAATCCAAAGTTCACAAGTTTGTTTATCGTCGTAAATTTCTTTTTTTATATTTTTATGTTTATGGATATGTTTAAATATTTATATACATATATATATTTTTATTTGATAACATAATAATATAATAATAATATAATTATATTTTTATTTAATAATATAATAATATAACAATAATAATATAATTATATTTTTATTTAATAATATAATAATGTAACAATAATAATATAATTATATTTTTATTTAATAATATAATAATATAACAATAATAATATAATTATATTTTTATTTAATAATATAATAATGTAACAATAATAATATAATTATATTTTTATTTAATAATATAATAATATAACAATAATAATATAATTATATTTTTATTTAATAATATNTTATTTAATGATATATTAATATAATAATAATATAATTATATTTTCATTTACTAATATAATAATATAATAATAATATAATTATATTATTATGTAATAAGATAATAATATAATAATATAATTATATTTTTATTTAATAATACAATAATATAATTATATTTTTATTTAATAATACAATAATATAATTATATTTTTATTTAATAATATAATAATATAATTATATTTTTATTTAGTAATACAATAATATAATTATATTTTTATTTAATAATATAATAATATAATAATATTTTTATTTAATAATAATACATTATTATTAATATATTAATATATATTATAATAAAATATAATAATATATACAAAATATATATATTTTTTTTTACATAAATATATTTTTATCTATGCTTGAGAGAAATATTTATTGAAACGATAGACAGTTTCAGAAGTGATGTGCAATTCTAATAAAATTGTGACACGGTAGATTGTCAATTTTTATCCTTTTTTCAGAATCCAATTTTTACTGAATTTCTATAGAATACATTTCAAGTTCAAGCTGTGTTACAATTATTCTCACAGAACTTGCTTCCTTGTATTATTGTCAAATAGTAAATAAATATAAAAATCAAACCACCCAACGTTTGAAATCACATTCTTTGAGAACTGATCCACCACTGAAACTGCCTTCGTACAAATACAAATAGAAATTTCACTTTGTTGAAAATAAACTTCAGACGACGTCCATTTAATTACTCTACTTGATTCAACTCTCTCTGAATCCATCCATCTGCCAATATTGACGAATTGAAATTACTTGTTTAATGAGAGATTTGACTAGCAACTTGTCAATTGACTGGCAACCTCTATCGTTCGGCAATTGTTTAATATTTCAAATATTTGTCAAAGAGTCTCTGGTCGCGTTGAGAATGATCTCGGCGTGAAAATGGGAAAAGAACGAGGCAAATCTAACGAGCAATTGACATTCGAGGAGAGATCAACCGTTTATAATCGAGCAATTATCAACCCCGTAAGTTCCGCCATTAGCCAGACACGCGGTGGGTGGGGGAGGGAACCGGAAACCAGCGGGCGCAAGCTCCATAATTCGATTGGTTACGCAGGAAACGTGGAAATACTTCACGACGGGAAATGGGGCAGCGTGTGCGACGACGAATGGGATTACTTGGAGGCCAATGTGGTTTGCAGGCAATTAGGCTTCGACGGTGCGATTAAACCAACGTCGAACGGTCACTTCGGCCAGGCCAGAAGTGAGATAACATTCTCTTCAAGTTTCAAGTCAATATCATCTTAGAATCCACGCGAGCATGAAATCTCGCGTGGCGATTGAAACTTGGTATAAAAGTTTCGTCACTTTTTGCACGTATAGCAAGAATGAAAATTAGCAAAAAAAAAAAAAAGAAAGTGAGTAGGTATATGTCATATGTAAGTCCTAAGGATCCATTTTCATAATACTTTAACGAGGTGAATGGGAAAAAGGTGATGGACATTTGGACAATCGTCCAACTGAAAACTTTATACATGTATTTTTACGAACTGTATTAATATATATATTAATATTAACATTATGATATATTAATATTATCAATATGTATAATAATATAGTATATACAACATATATAATATTACATAATATTATATTAATATTAATATTATTAATATATATTATAAATATTAATATATATATAATAATGTTAATATTATAAATATTATATATCTTATTATATATATTAATATTATTATGTTATGTTAATATTATTAATATGTATAATAATATTAATATTATGTTACATTGATATTATCTATATGTATACTAATATTAATATATATAACATATATAATATTACGTAATATTATATTAATATTAATATTATTAATATATATAATAATACTAATATTATATATATGTATATGTATGTAATATTATATATATTATATATGTTATATATATTAATATTATTATTAATATATTGATAATATTAATAATATTAATATTATATTAATATTGTACATATTGATAATATTAATATTATATTATATTAATATTATTAATATATATAATATTACGTACATAATATACAACACATATAATATTATTAATATATACAAAATAAATATAATATAATAAACGTTATAGCAAGTAAAGCAAAAGTAATGAAGAATTGCGAATTTATAGAACATCTCGAGAAACGAAAATATTCCTATAACACTAAACATCAATCCGATGTGAAAAATTTGCAAAAAGAAATATATATCGCCGAGTCGAAAGTCCGAGGATTAAGTAGAAATCGTTTATCCCCCTGTTCGCGTTTAAAATGATCGATCCGATCGCAGTTTCACGCGAGTGCTTAACGAGCTCATCCTCTTCCTCACGTCGCATTCCCTTTGTTTACTTGTACACTCTGTTTGCTTGATCAATTAACGGAGATTTGAGATGTGGTTTCGTTCGCGAAATTTCTTCTTTTTTTTTTTTTTTTCGCGTAGTTTATTATGAAACGCAAAAGGCTCGAAATAATCGGATAGTCGATAAGCCAATCTGGCGTGAACGCGAGTGCACTCGTATATATCCAGGCGTAGACAAGGCCTATCTTTCACCGGTTCCTTTTTAATCGAGGTCAAATCGACCCCACCCTGCTGGCTCTCGTGAAAAAACGGTGTTCCACACTGGTGATCAGGGTTTTAAAACGGCGGGCGCTTCTTCCTCTTCGCGTCTCTATCGATTCGGGCTATTCGGGATATTCTGCTGGTTTATCGGTAGTTTGAGAACGTTGGATTCTTTTTCAATTTGGAAAACAAATCTCGTAAGGGCGGAGGTATTATTAAATGTGAGAAGAATTTAAAGTTCGTTGTTCAAAGTTCGGCACGATTGAAGGAGAATTGAAGGACCGTGTTCCCTTTCAACGACAGAGAGCCTAATTTTAATTTAGAACGCCGGTTTCGATCGACCTTGACCAATGGGAAAGTGAAGAACAGTAATAAATTTTCACACGCAATATTTTACATTAACTCTGCAACTATTTTACATTTTATATTATATTATATTATAATAATTATTTTACATTAACTCTGTAATTTTATGTATTTTAAACAACATTATTTTCTAAAATTCTTTTTAGAATTAACATTTGTATATATGGTATAAATAATGCATGTGGATAGTAAAAATGGAATCGATCAGTTTAGTTTCTTTTAAACGCCTCAAAGCGACCAAAAAGTAATCGAACAAAATGGCTAGTATATCGTCTAATAAAGTTTTTCAGTTTCTCATAAAAAAAAATTCATCTTTCACTTGCACACAGAAAAAAAAGCACAGTTACTTTTTGGCCAAACTAAAATTTGGCAATGACTCGTGTTTAGAGTTACCTGAAAAAAGGCAAAAGATAGTCGAACAAAATGGTTAGTATATCGTCTAACAAGGTTCCTCACTAAAAAATTCGCCTTTCACTCGCACACAGAAAAAAGGACAATTATATGGTCAAACTAACATCTGTCAGTGACTCACGTTTAAAGTTATCTAAAAAATGGCAAAAGATAGTCGAACAAAACGATCAGTGTATCGTCTAACAAAAGTTTTCCTCTTTCTCATAGAAAATTCACACTTATTTGGCCAAACTAACATCTTTCAGTGACTCACGTTTAAAGTTACCTAAAAAATAGCAAAAGATAGTTGAACAAAACGGTCAGTGTATCGTCTAACAAAAGTTTCTCTCTTTCTCATAGAAAATTCACATTTATTTCGTCAAACATCTTTCAATGACTCACGTTTAAAGTTACCTAAAAAATGGCAAAAGATAGTTGAACAAAACGATCAGTGTATCGTCTAACAAAAGTTTTCCTCTTTCTCATAGAAAATTCACATTTATTTGGCCAAACTAACATCTTTCAGTGACTCACGTTTAAAGTTACCTAAAAAATGGCAAAAGATAGTCGAACAAAACGNAAAAAAAATTAAAAAAAAAAAAAAAACCCAAAAAAAAAAAAGGGTTTTTTTTAAAAAAAAAAAAAAAAAAAAAAGGAAAACGCAAAGATAAGCGCAGAGTTGGAGAGTGACGACAGTATTAGGGTTAAATTGGAACACGTACAAAAGATCGATTTTCTGTTTCTCGCGGATATTTAGAATACATGCGATTAGATGAAACCAGCCTAGTACGTATATATACATATATACATATATACGTGTGTATATATATATATAATACACATTTCCATATATACGCGTACACATACGACACACGTATATACATATGTATAAATATAAATATGAATTTTACTACAGATTGCAGCGTGCACGTGCAATTTGATCGAGAAACAACGAGGTCTCGATTTGACGAATTTTTTGTGATACCTGTCAAATATGTAAAACGGCAAATCGATCTTCTCGATAGACGACCACGCTTTTCGTTTGTCTCAGTCACACGGTGTAAATTCGTACGGACACCGATACGAGTGTACTTTTCAACGGGGACAAGACAAATGCTGCACCAACGACCATGTTATTTACACCTCACGCAGGATGATTTTCGGCTTATATCTAGAGAAATCGCTGATTGCGTGCGAGTTGAGCGTTAACGAGGATTACACGCAAACAAACGACAAACTAAAAAAAGAAAAAAAAAAGAAAAAAAATGAGTACAGTAAAGATGTCATTGAAAAAAGAAAAAAAAAAAAAAAAAAAAAAAAAACCCCCCCCCAAAAAAAAAAAAAAAAAAAAAAAAGGAAAAGGAACAGAAACATAGACCGTACAGAACGATAAACGTTCCAGGAAGATATTGGATGGACAACGTGTACTGCGACGGAAGCGAGGACGAGCTGTCCAAGTGCCGGTTCGACGGATGGGGTGCTTCCGACTGCGGGGGCGGCGAAGCGGCCGGTGTAATTTGCACTCGTGACCAACAATACGGGGCGAACGAAGGTAATAAAGGGATGGCGGAGAGGAAGCCGAAAACGAAGCCAGAGAAACGACGAGTCAAGGATATCCATCAGCAGGGAGTGGCGATAAGGTTGGTCGGCGGCCGCGTCTATAGCGAAGGCAGAGTCGAGGTCAAGCTGGGGAATTCAGGTATGCTTCGATCCACCGTGTGTAACCGTGATTCTTTACCTTCTGGAAAACTGCTGGACTTCTGAAATTATTCAGAGCGTTCTCTTTTGTTGTTCTTTCTCGGAGGCACGATCTTCGGGTGCGACTTGAAAATTTAGCTATTACCAATATTTGGTATCTCTAATTTAATTTAATTTAAAGTGTTGATACGATGTTTTTAGTAAAATATGGGTCTCTTTTTAAAGAGAAATAGAAAGAGAGAGAGAGAGAGAGAGTAGAAACGCAGGTGTGAACAATTATTTAGAGTGCTCCCTGACATTTTTAGTAATATGATCGTCAATTCAGATTAGATTTCTATTTTTATAGAAGTGATGCGAGAGAAAGACGTGTGATAGTTGTTCCTTAACACTCTCAAGTAATACTAAGAAATTTTCAATCTGAACGTGTCCGGTTGATCCTCGAATTTAACCCCCTTCCGCTGGCAACTGGTTGCGCGGACCATAACGAGTGACCGAGCCGTATACGATAATTCGTCGCTTTCTTTTCCCTTTCGGAGATGATGTTACTGGATAAGAATTATTAAGAAGTAATAAACTTATCATTTGTTTCGCCTGGGTTAACATACATTTAAATAAATACTTAAAACTGAGGAAATGTTGCAATTTGGGGCGAAAAATTCTCAACGTGCGTGGCACGTCATTCCAGCGCAAGAGGCTAATAACAAAAGAGAGCATAACGAGAATGAAACTATAAATAATTAAATATTAATATAAATATTAATTTAATTAATTAAAAATTGATATAA